>NW_007731893.1:115110-132090 GCF_000696425.1 Galeopterus variegatus
CACACACACACACACACACACACACACACAAACAAAAAAAAAAACCGGGGTGGGGGGGAAGAAGATATAACAACTACAATTTCTTTGAAGGTGATACAACAAGCAAACGGAAAGGACATTCTTGGGTGGGAGGGGGTAGAGGGAGGAGGGAGGGAGGTTTCAGTGATGGGTCATAATAATCAACCACATTGTATATTGACAAAAAAAAAAGAAATTAAAACTGAGAAATATTTAAAAACATCTATTCATAAATGTATTTTAAAATAAAAATAAATCAACTACATGTTTACATGAATAGCAATTTCAATGAAAATGACCAAATACTTCAAAATAAAATGAATGGTAGGGCCGAATGGTTTTACATTTTTGCGAATATCTATAGAAGACAGCTGAATTCCCATATCAGCTTCTGCATTTGATCTGTCGCAATATGTTGTTTTCATTAAAGTATATGAAAAGAAATCTGTCCTCTCACAAATATGTAGTTGGAAAAGGGAGAAGTATTTTAATAAATAAACTTTTCAGATAATCGTGGGTATTTCTCTGCTATGACACTAAAACTTGACAAGTGGTAGTTTCTTAAAGGTTATTGATGAAACTAAAATCATATTAATGGACTTTTCATCTGTCACATTGAGCTATCTTACATATTAAATGGATTTTTTAACCATGCATTATTTGTGACATCATGCATTGGTCATTAGAAGAATGTTGGCTCACAGTGTTATGTAACTCTTCCTCAAATATTAATGTCAAAAATATGACAAAAATTACATATATTAATATCACCAGCAGTCTCTTACAAAAAGTAACTGGTATTTGGAAGGTGTCAAGCTCATGGTGGCAGAGAAAAATTTTTCAGAATTCTAATTTTTCCCTGAAAGCTCAAATTTTTCTTGGCCATAAATATCATCAGCTCTTGTCTTTCCTTTCCTTTCTTCCCTTTCCCTCTCTTTTGCCTTCTCCCTCTCTCTCTTTCTCTCTTTCTTTCTTTGAAGTGGCAGGCTCACTTCATTCATTTGCAAGAAACGGTCTGCTCTAACCCAAGTCTAAATAGCCATAGTTAGCCTGTCAGTCTTTTATTGTTGTTCAAGAAAAGAAAATGGTGTTTCATGAAAAAGTGTTTAGTTCAACTTGCAACTCAAACAGTTACCCACACAATTTGTTGTAGAGATACCATAATATTTTGTATGCAGCAGAAATGCTCCATGGGTACAATTTCAATTCTATCACACAATATTAAAAGATGTGGGCTCCAGGGTCAAGATATATTAAATTATTAATTTTCACTGCATCATCAAAGACATTCTTGAGTGAAATGGTATTTTTCTTTTTACTGCAAGTGCAAAGCAATGAAGAATGCAATGAGTACTGATACAGTATGGTGCCTCTGCCTCTGCTTTGATTGCCAATTAGATGCAGCCCTTTTACACACTATTGGTTTAACACCAACAGTGTAAACGGCAACACAGTGAAAAAGGCAAATTGTTTTAACCCTATGGATCTCCTAAAAGGGCTTGGGGTCCCCCAGACACCCACCTGCCGCACACTGAGAATTGCCATTCCAAGGTCTTATTCTAATTTCCAGTTTTGGTTTGGAAATGAATGTGTGATGTAATTCTGGCTAGTGAAACCTGAAGGGGAGAATTCTGCTGTGGAGCTTCTGAGCAAGTAGAGGAATGAGCATCCTCTTTCTTCTTCAGGCTACATATTGTCATGTCTGCATGTGACTTCTGAGAATGCTAGAGCCATCTGTGACCACCAAAGGAGGAAGTAAATGCAGAAAGTAGGAGAGCAGAGAAAAAGAACCCGGGTTCTTGATGAAATTGTCAAGCCACTGATTAAAACATGCCTGGGACTCTCTTTTTCCTCTGTACTTAATGAGATAATAAATGTCTTTAATTTTTAAGATAATTTTAAATGGAGTTTTCTTTTATGTAAATAGATAATAAATTAATTTGAACAAGTGTGAACATGTAAGTAATATGGAGCTTGAAGAAAGATTATGGTGCCCCACATAGAACAGTAGGAGGTGAGATGCTGAGGGATGCACATGTAGTGTAGAATAAAGATCAAGGAATCTACAGTATTTGCTCTGGTTAAGAGTAATCACCGATTCCTTAAAGATAAAAAATGGAGACTTAGATAAGATACACCTGTATGTTCTTTTTTTTTTTGTGATGGGCAAGGGGATCGCAACCCTTGGCTTAGTGTCACCCGCACTGCGCTCAGCCAGTGAGCACAGCAGCCATTCCCTATATAGGATCCGAACCCGTGGTGGGAGCGCCACTGTGCTCCCAGCGCCACACTATCCCAAGTGCACCACGGGGTCAGCCCCACCTGTATGTTTTTTATAGTTTTCTAGAGATATATAAATTTTAAACTATAAAAAGCTTTCATTGTGTTAGTTATTCTTAATAAATCCTACTGTCACTTTTATAAGATTCCAAGCAAAAGCATTCCTATAGGCACTGATTTATATATAGGTACTGAGGCCAGGGGCTCGTGTAAGCAAAATCCAAAAAGCACTTCCTTGAAAAATTCTGTCCAAGATTTCTATTGTAATGGTAATACTTAGATGTGAATTCTTTGGCATGCAGGTTGTTAGACCATAGAGTTACCAGAGATAGGAGGAAGATGTCTTGATGGTCAGTGAGAAGGGAAATAGATTTGGGGTATAGTCAGATTGTCCAGAGGGAGTGAGTCTGGTGGGTTACATAAGGAGTTGCCTCTGGGCATTCAAGAGGCACTATTCCTAGAAAGGGGGCATCGATACTCTAGGTATTGAAAAAGTGTTTTTTTCTTCTTTCCAATTTTATACAATCATGTGTCACATGACAATATTTCAGACAACAAACCACATATATGAGGGTGGTCCCGTAGATTATAATGGTTATTCCATACAGGCTAGGTGTGTATAAGGCTGTACCATCTAGGTTTGTGTAAGTACACTCTGTAATAAAATTGCCTAATGATGCATTTCTCAGATTATATCCCCATCATTGAGCAACACACGACTGTAATTATATTAATTGGAATATGCTAGGTCCTTTTTTTTATTTTCTTATTTTTCCATTTCTATAGTGAAGTTTAGTCTTTTAAATAATTATTTAATAACAAATAAACTCCTAAAAGCTCAACGGTTTATAACAAAAACTCGTATAAAGTCTAACACAGGTTAGAGGGCACTCTCCTCTATTTGGAAGGTTTCCTCTATTATGCACGCCACTATATTAAGATATGATCTCCTCATTTATTGCCAAAGGAGATGAGAAAACCATAATGGTGGCAAACTGGCTTTAAAATGATCAGCCCAGAAGAGGTTCACACCACTTTCTCTTTTATTTGACTGGCTAGACCGAGTACAGGACCCTGCCTAACTGCAAGGTGACTAGGAATTCTCATCTTTTCAGGAAAGACAGAAGAAAAGGATATGGTGAGCACAAGTAATCTTCACTGCACTCTGCTGTTTTGATCACCAAATAATTAATTTATTGTTCTGTGTACATGCAGAACATAGTCAATCACTTTCTTAAGAAAACAAGTCAAGGGGCCAGCCCGGTGGCGCACTGCGCTAGTGCGCCGCTTGGGAGGCACGAAGGCGCTCCCGCCGAGGGTTCGGATCCCACATACAGACTGGTTCCCGCTCACTGGCTGAGCAAGGCATGGGGGCAATGCCGAGGGTTGCGATCCTGTTGCCGGTCCTGGTCCGGTACAGGGGCAACACTGAGGGTTGCGATCCGTTGCCGGACATGGAAAAAGACAAAAAAAAAAAAAAAAGAAAACAAGTCAAAGTCCCCTCAAGAACTGCATTTCTTTTCATAGTTCAAGGTCTCCAGGTGATCGGGATAGTCTTCTCCATCAGGTCCAGGAGTGGCATGTCTTGATCTGGTGGCCTATGAACTAGAGACAAGTTTACCTCGCCCCCCACCCTCCCAATATACATTAGCGGAGCAGGAAGAGGAAAGTACAATAAACATTCCCACTTAGGAAAAGAGCAGGAAACTCACAGTAGCCACCAGTCCACAGCAATTCTGAATTGTGCATTCTTTCTACTCCCATTTCTTTGGCTAGGGTTAGTCAACTGCCCTGACTACCTGAGAGAGCTTGTGAAGTACAGTTTTCGAGTAAGTCCAGGAAGGAGAGCAGAACCAGGTAAGAATGGGCACTAGAACTCTCTACCACAGTTACTCAAATTCAAAGCAATATTTCAGCGTCAATCATAGGATTTGTGAATGCATGATATTAACATACCTTATTTTTAGATTTTCTGATTGTAAAACTCTGGATAAACTCACCAAAACAAAACTTCTTTTTATGTCTTTATGCATTTTTTTTTGCTTGTGCCCTAAGCATGTGCCTAGTCGTCTTATGGATAACTTGGCTGAGGAGAGGGTACTGAGAAATGTTGAAGAGCAATTTGCCTAAGACCAGTGCCAGGAAGAGGCACATGACCAGATCATCTACATCTCAGAGAAGTAGTCTTTTCATCAACTATGAAGCTAGGCTGGAGCCATCCATGTCCTCAGAGCAGTGTCCTTGAAGCATCTTGAATGAGGAAGTGTGCTTAGGCTGTGTGTATAAGAATACTTTGTTTAGGTATCTTAAATAGTAGGGTTTTATTAAACTTACATAACAAGACATCTGGAGGTCAGTGGTTCCAGGGATAGTTCAGCTGCTCAGTGATGTCACTGTATTCAGTTCCTCTCTTCTAAGCTTTGTTATTTTCAGCATTTCAGTGATTCCTTTCCTTGTGTCACTATGTGGCTAGAACAGCTCTCAGCATCATGTCCTCACAAGACAACCTAAAAGCAGGAAGGAAGAGGTGGCAGGGTAGGGTTATCACCTCTTATACCTCTCTGTCATCAGAGAGAAGAAGCACCCAGCAGTCCTCTCTTTATTCTTCATCGACCAGGATGGAGTCATATGTCCACCTCTACAGGCAAGAATGAAGGAAAACGAGATTACTATAATTTCACTGAGCACATTGAAGAACCCCTCGAATGAGGATCTATCAAAAGGAAGAAGAAATGGCTTCTGGGAGCCAATTAATAGAAACTGTCACAATCCGTTCTCATCACAGCTGCTGTGCAGGGACTGACAGCCGAGTAAAGAAATCAGCGGTAATTGTACTTTCTTAAGCTATCTCCTTCTGAGATTAAGTTGGCACTGCATAACTGAGCTATAGCACATGCTTTAGGAACAATTATAGGTGACCTACATAAAAGCACATTTTAGATTAGGTTGTCAATCTGACCTGTAGCACTCACACTGGAGATCTGAAAAGCAACAGTCAAAGAATCTGAAGGCCCAATGGGAGGTCAGAAATCATCTGTCCCTACACTGCTGTTTACTGGTGAGGCAACTGTGCTTAAGTGACTTTCTTGAGTCATACATTGAGTTTGAGGAAGACCATGACTGGCCTTTCCAAATAATCACTAAGTAGATTGAGTATAGTTTAGGCAATTCATTTATTAATCTTAAAGAAGAAAGAGGTCTACATGATGGATCACAGAGAATGTTCTATTTTAGGGACAAACTCTTTGCTAGAAAAGAGTGATGAGCTGCTGATTGACCTTTGTTAGGTTGCTCTGGTTTTGACTGATCTGAAGACTGGACTTCTTGGCATATCGCTGAGAAATTCCACCTGATTTGTAAATATTTTATTTGCTTCTTAGAGCCCCTTTGGGAAACTTGCAAAGCAGGGAAGTCCTCAGTACCTTTTGTGACATGTAAGGCTGAAAAATTACTAAAGCTATGGTGCTGAAAATAAAATTCTTAAAATTTTATGTACTTTTTTTTCTTTGTACCCATATACTCTTTTTTTGTTTCATCCTTTGCTGTCCCATTGATAATATTTAGAGATGGGCAGAGATAAAGATTATTAGAAATAATAATGTAAGTAAATATTTTGATTGGAAGATGGGAAGGATTGTTTAAATTTTTTTTCTCACTCTTTTAAAACAAATTCTCCTGTAGTCTTTTGGTTATTAAACCTAAGGATATATATTTGGAGATTCTGTAGGTCTTTTGCGTAGGGGGCGCCTTTGACTCTGGAAGGCTAGGAGAGGTTAGGGTGGGACTTCAAGGACTGGAGGTTGGAAGCTGGCTTTTTATGGGATTGTTCTGGACTCTAAGCTTTAAGAAAGATAAAGGGTGCCTTCTATATTGGGAATGATAAACAGGTTTTACATCACATCTGTAATAATGCCTTCAAGCCCTAAATAAAGAAGGATTAAGAAGGCTGGGCTTTTCAGGTGAGAGTGCTGGCAAAGATGGAAGCAAGTAGAACTCTCCTACAATGCTGGTGGGAGTAAACTGGTACAACCACTTTGGAAAACACTTTGGCATCATCTACTAAGGTAAATGTGAATATCTTCTGGTCTGACAAGTCTGCTTTTAGTGACCTTCCCAGAAAAACTTTTGCAATGGGCACCACTGGATTTATATAAGAACATTCATGATAGGAGAGTTTGTAATAGCCTGAGCTGGAAATAACCTAAATGCCCATCCAGAGCAGAACTGATACATAAATTATGGTTAATTTGTGTGGTGGAATAGTGTACAACAGTGGCCATAAGTGAACAACAGCTTCATGCATCAACTGAAATAATTTTACAAACATTATTTAGAAAGAGAAGCAAGTCTCAAAACAAAATACACAATATGTTTTCATTTGTGTAAATGTTAAAAACAGGCAACACAGAACTAGGTTGTTTATGGATTGTCTTAATCTGTACCTGCTGCTATAACAAAATATCTCAGACTGGGTAATTTATGAACAACAGAATTTATTGTTCACAGCTCTGGAGGCTGAAACATCTAAGATCAAGTGCCAGAAGATTCAGTGTCTGGAAAGGGCTTACCCTATGCTTTCTAGATATTGCCTTCTAGCTGTGACTTCATGTGGCAGAAGGGGCCAGGGAGCTCCCTTGAGCTCTTTTATAAGGGCACGAATCCCATTTTGGAGAGCAGAGCCCTCATGACCTAATCTCCTCTCAAAGGCTCTACCTTTTAATACTGTTGCACTGGGGAACAAGTTTCAGCATGTGAATTTTTGTTCAATGCACTTTCAGACTATAGCAGGGATGTACATGTAGGTACTAAAATTACAAAGAGAAGGAAGAAAATGATTACCACAAAAGTTAGCACAGCAGTTTTCTCTGCAAGCAGTGAATGTGGCACACTGTCAGAGAGGTGTTTCTAAGGAACCACTGATGTGTTAATTTTTTTACCTGGGTGTAGCATAAACTGATCTATTTTTTATTATTATGTAAACTATGTACATATGTTACATATACTACTCTCTATATATGATATGTTTCCAAATTTAAAAAAAAGTAAAAATAATGAAAGTTGCTCTTGGGGTGAGAAATGGTGGGACAACACTCTTCAGCAAAGATCTTTCCAGCACATCAAGGTAGAAAAGTGACAGAAGTTTGGAGGGAAGAAGGCATGTTATGGATAAATGTAATGTGTTCCAGGAATTTCTATGATTTATCTCTTTGGACACTCAAGCTTGGTGGTAGGTATTCCTGAGAACACTGGGATCAGAAGAGAAAGCATACTCCACTATTCACGGAGGAGCAAAAATAACTTACAGATTTGATGGAAGAATTACACTTAGTGTTTTAATGGGATGAAGCATTCTTGGCAAACACTGTTACAGATATATTAAATTGATTATTTTTTCCAACCATACTTGCTGAAGTAGCATATTTATGTTGGATTTTCAACCAGGATTCCCCAGGATAATTAATCAGAGTTTGCCAGCAATTCAATTGAAGATTGGAAGGGTGCCCAGTTTCATTTCTCCCACACTTTTCAGGGAAAAGAAATATGAACAATATTCTTTCCTGATTGGTGGAAGGTGCTTAGGACAAAACAGAATGCCAGATGCCTGCCTCATTTGCTTCTTCCCTTTCTTCCCAATGACCACAGGTCTAAGATCCTACTTCAAAGAGTTGAATGGATGTGTCTCTATCCTCCAGCTTCTCAGGTTGGGTGGTTAAGACACTGGATAGTTTAGAGAAAGCAAAATGACGAGGTAATCACTATTTTAAAACCTGGGACTATTCTAATATGTGTCCTTTACAGCTGATATTGTACCCTTAAAACTATTATTTTTTCATTTGTTTAAAAACGATGTGTAACTTTTAATACTGATACTTTAGTTGAGGATGGAGCAGTACTATTACTAAGAGAGTGGCCAGATTTTAGACACAGGATTTATAGGTCAGAGATCTGCTGCATGAGTCTCACAGAATTTTACCCATGGATGTTTGAAGCTAGAGAACAAATCCTAAAGCACCTTGAAAGACTGTTCTGAACTGGGAGTACAGTAAGTGATGCTTGATAGGCCATTTTAAGGCATCTACATAAAAATAGACTAGTTTGTGGAGCCTGAAATAATTTCACAAAATACTTCATCACACTAAGCTAATATGAATGTTAAAATATTATGCTCAATGGTAGGCAATTGATTCTTAGTAAACATTAGTGGCTACATTGGAAACAAAGGAGTAAAGACTTTTTTCCTTCTCCCATAATCAAGAGCAGGCTGAAGGATTGAATTGGGAAATGAGCAAAGGGCATATTCAGATGTGAGTTATCTGACTCATGGAATCACAGAATCCCAGAGCTGGAGGGGACCTGGGTGGATCATTTACACAGTAATCAGCTTGCAGAGGGGTGGGTGATTGTTAAAAGGTCCTGGACCCACCGTGAGTGGCTGAGTCAGGCTCACCGAAAGTGGAGGGCAGAAACGTGCATTTTAATAAGCTCTCCAGAGGATTCTGACACAACTGCCATAGAGAATCTCCTACTCCAACCCCTCATTTGCAAGTGAGAATACAGCAGCCAGTAATCTAATCTGAAGTCATAAACGCTGAGCACATACTACTAACCTAGCACAAAACTGAGTAAACTATATCCCTAGCCTTTAATGGATCATTGCTTAGCTGGAGAGACTAATGTCCTAAGTGCCTTTCCAGAAGATTGAACAAAGCATAGTGAGGCAAACAGTTACTACTACTGCAGTGTGGGAAGAGGATAAAGGGGTACAAAATGGGAGTTAAAAAAGGCTTTATAGATGAGGTGATATTTGACATGGACCTCAGGGTATGTGTTCTGGGGTGGGTGTCATGTATTCTCTAGATGGTTAGCTTGCATGAGGGCGTGAGTATCTCTGTTTGGACAACATTGATAGATTGATGTTCCTTGAATATAGGGTTCACTTATATAATTATCTTTGTTAATAATAATAGTAACTATCATTGATCAAACATACCAGATTTAATATTAAATGCTTTACATCATTTACTCTTTACAGTCACCCTGAAAGCTCGTATTTATTATCCCTATCTTACAGATGAGGCAATGTCAGAGAGGTTAAGTGACTTGCTCAGGATCACACAACTAGGCTGCTGTAGAGGGGAGACTGAAATTTAAGGGTGAGATTATGAGGGTGAGGTAAATTATAAAATTTTGGAAAAATGCTGAGGACAAAAGGGGATTCACTAGGTTTGAATAAAATACTGCCAAGCAACTCTGCCACACTTTATTTGCAGGAGGTGGTCTTGGCTGTGGAGCAGCAGATCCACACCACATGCAACTCACTTTAGTCTCAAGACTTCAGACACTTTTTGGACCCCAAACTTCCCATTCTGAATAGAAAAGACATATTTTGTCCTCAATTCAGTTTAAAATTTAGGCCAACCAATTGATTTCTTTAATCCAATCTTCTTAGGTAGAATATTTCCACTTATCCCTTCATGAACCAGACTTGAAGGCGGGAGCTGTTTTGGGAAAGGAAGGGTATGTTTAAGAAGGCATAGTCTGCCCTCTCCAAACACCTCCCAGATGATGGAAGGAGGAAATGGAATTTCTCTGAATGCCAACACAGCAGCAGTTCCAAGTTCACTGTCCTCTTTCAGTGGGTTGCTGCTGCTTTCAGGTCTATCCTAACTAGCTATGATTCCCCCTGCGCAGCCCATGTCCAAATGCTGATTGATGATAGCCATTCACCTGAGGCTCATTCAGGTGCTCCTGCAGGGAGGACATTTTCCTGTGCTGTTCCCTGCCAACGGTGGGTCTGCCAAGGCCTGGCTTCTTGCTGAGCCTCATTCCCCCTGTCAGGAATCTTCCCCCAGAACCTCTTGCTCTGGTGGGAGGCTCCCCCAAGGGAAGTCAGCTACTTTGTACAGCATCTGCTCAGTCCACAGGACACTTGAGCGTTCTTCCCACACCGAGTGGTGGGAATGCAGGATTCCCCTGTGCTTCCCTCCCAGCTTTACCCGCTGTCTCCTGCCACCTTTCTTACCCTGGCAGCATCAAATAATCAGGTACTGTACAAGTTCAGTGACCCAGCAACCTTCAGGCCAGTAACCACTGACCTGTCTCATGGGGAAAAGATTTGGGCACACTCTTTGAGGAAAAAAGGGGTACAAAATCCAGCATATTTCCCATGCGGGAGAAAGACAAAGGTGTAGGTCATTACTTTGCTAGGGGTGCCATAGACTGGTTGGCTTTAACAATAGAAATTTATTTTCTCACAGTCCTGAAAGCTAGAAGTTCAAGATCAATGTGCTGGCAGGGCTGGTTTCTCCTGAGGCCTCTTTTGCCAGTCTGCGGATGGTCGTCTTCTCCGTCTCCCTTCACATGGTCTCCCCTCTGTACCTGTCTGTCAATTTTCCTCTTTTCATAAGCCCACCAGTCATACTGGATTAGATCCCACTCTAATGACCTTATTTTAACTTAATTACCTCTTTAAAGGCCCTATTTCCAAATACAGTCACATTCTGAGGCATTAGGGGTTAGGACTTCAAAGGTTGAGTTTCTGAGGAACACAATTCAGCTCATAAATAGTTATGACTTGATGATTTCAGCTTGGGGACATCCCTATCCTCAGGCTTCTTTATATAGACCATACTGGGTGGAACTTTCACAACTGTTTTTTCTGAAACAAACCCCTTTGGCAAGTTCTGTGACATGCTAAGCACAATCCCAGCAGTTTTGCCTCTGAGTTTAGAGGATAACACATTTAGTGCCTTTTATTCCCAGCTGAGGCCCATCTGCCTAGAATTAGCACACCCTCCAGTTAGAAGTTGAGTGGAGACTGGATGTTATAGATCTGTGGAAGCAGGAAGGGACTCTGTTGACAACACTCCATGTCAGCATTCTACATGTGTATTCTGCTTTAGCATTTTCAAGGCACTTTTCACGTTATTTGGATGGTAGGTAGGGCAGACATTCTTCCTGTCATTTTGCAAGTGAGAAAAATAAGACTCTCAGAGATGTTAAGTGATTTGTCCTGAGAAAAATCGATACAGGACATCCTGGCCAGGACTGTTTTGATCTCCCCACTGTGAAGCGCTATATTTGTCCTCTGCAGGGGGCTGGGGAGAAGAGGACAGAGGTGAGCAAGTTCGTTCTCATACCTATATGAAAGCTATTACATTACAAAGAAAATTAAAATTAGCAATAGGTGACTGTACAAAATGAATTTTTTCTGGTATGTACATTAAAGCCCATATTGTTTGTGTAAGGTTAGAAAGTATGTTTTAAATATATTTGCTAATATGGCACTGAAAGAAAATTATTTTACTACTATTAAATTGTTTTTTTAAATGCTTTTTTTTAAAAAAAATGTTTAACCTCTTTAAGAATCTTTGTAACAAAAGCCTTTAGAAAAATCAAGTTGTAAAACTGGTATGTACATTAAAGCCCATATTGTTTGTGTAAGGCTAGAAAGTATGTTTTAAATATATTTGCTAATATGGCACTGAAAGAAAATTATTTTACTACTATTAAATTGTTTTTTTAAATGCTTTTTTAAAAAGAAATGTTTAACCTCTTTAAGAATCTTTGTAACAAAAGCCTTTAGAAAAATCAAGTTGTAAAATTCTAATTCTAAGAAACTTTCATTACTTGCTTTCCAGGGTAAAATGCCAATATTTGCTAGGAGAAGGATGTTCCTTTGTTGGTCATTCATTTATTCATTTATTCACCAATCAATGGGCATGTATCAAGGGATTACTGTATTTAAGGCACTGAGTCAGTGAGTTGTACATCATTTGGGAAGAGTTTACATCTTGGTAGCACTACCAGAGCTACCAGAATATTTGTATCACTGAAAAAGAGCTTGTCACACACAAAGCATCACATTTTAGACTTTTGATTAGGTTGTGAAGAAATGCTAGCATTAAGTTTTTATAGATTAATTCTTAACATTTTGGTACAGCCCTGTAGTTTACTGGAAGGATAGATGCTATAAACTATCCAGTGCGCCACCGGGCCGGCCCTATAGATTAATTCTTAACATTTTGGTACAGCCCTGTAGTTTACTGGAAGGATAGATGCTATAGTTTTTTCTGAAAGAAGCCTTTTCCTGATTTGGAAAAGATGCTATAGTTCTTTCTGAAAGATTGCCTTTTCCAGACAATGCCCTATCTGATCACTGTGTTTCATTCTTTCAGTCTAAGCCTATATTTTATTCACCTGAAATATTTCTGTCAGTCCAGAGAATGTCGGCAACTGAGGATGGGCCAGAAAATCCTGAATCCTCATGCTCCCAAAAACTAGAATGCCTAAGAAAGAGGTCAAGGGCAAAGGCACACAGCCTCATTCCCTGGACCGAGGTTATTCTCTCCACTCCCCCGGCTGCTCTGGCTCAGTCTTTCAGTCCATAGACTCAAGATCCCACCTACTCACATGGCCTGCCTTTGCAACTTACCTGGATTGAAATCCTGACTCCTCCAGTTATGTTCTGGAAGAGGGCTTCCAAGATCCAACCTGATATAATTGGAACCAGAAAGAATATAGCAACTGAGTATTTTTGTCCTGATAAAGCATGATATTCTCATGGAGAAGGGAGTCTAGAGTGCAACAAAAGAATAAAAGTGGCATCTCATATTATCAAAGACAAGTAGCTAATTAAAAAGTCCACACCATGGTGTTTTAGTGTGGCGTCTCCTCAGCCATCCCACAGTTTGAGACGTTTCTGGCGGAGGACCTCAAGTTTAAATAATATCAATGATGGGAAGTTTAAATACCATAAGTTTAGCAAGAAGATATATCTGTCTGGCTAGCTGTAGTTCTTTCCGTTTTGCTCTATTTTGCACTTTATCTCTTACAGCAGAGTAACAGAAAAAAAAAGCTTCTTTGTTTGCAATCTAGGTTTGCATTTTAAATTTAAAATGGCAGCAAAATGAAACATCTTTGGAAGCAATTCCTCATTATACTTTGAATATATAATACATTAAAATGTTCAGTTTATGTAACACTAGAAAGGAGGAGATATCAATTATTAAGATGAAAATTGAATTTTACCCATAGGCTTTTATTTTAATACTATATTTTTGAATTTCAAATTGAAATGCAATCAATAGATACAACATTATCACAATGCAAATAATATATAATTAATAATAAAAATTACTAGCTTTAATAAATTATGTAATTGATTTTTGTTTCATGAGATTGAAAAACTATCAAAACTTATTCATACAACATCTGAGTTTATTTTGTGGACATTTACTGTATTCAGAAACATATCATTTTAATTTGTCAATGAAATGATTTCTATGACTTTATGAAAACTAGTTCACCATCATTTTTAGTTGGTCATTGCATGCTGCCATATGAGGATTAAATAAGATTCTCTCAATAAATATCTTTGAATACCTACTATGGCACTATTTTGGGAGCTAGGGATACAGCAGTGAACAAAACAGACAAAACTCCTTTGCCTTCCTGAAGCTTAAGAAAATTTTATGGACACATGCTATGGAGAAAAATAGAGCAGGTATGTGCAGTGCGAGGGAAAGGAGCAATTTTAGATAGGACATATGGGAAAGGCCTCACTGAGATTGAAAATATTTAAAGGAAGTAAAGGACTGACACACAAGGTCATTTGGGCAAAAAATATTTCAAGGAGAGGCAGTAGCAGATGCCAAAGCTTTGAGGCACCACCTGCCTGCTGAGTAGCACCAGAGTGGTCGAAGTGAGTGAGGGAGAGTAGCTGAAAAAGAGAGTGAGGAGGTAGCTCATCCAGTGCCTTGAAAGCCACAAAAGGACCTCAGCATTTACTCTGAAGGTGATGGGAAGCTGCCAGAGAGCTGGGAACAGGAACAGAGTAACACCATCTGGCTCCTGCATTATCAGTCATGGAGTGAAGAATGTAGGCACCATGGACAGTGCCCAACAAAAGTCAAAGCAGCCACAGCCTGAGCAGGAGCCAAGGTGGTCTACCACAGCCATCACCACACCTACTGCAATCTCAGGGATAGTTCAAAGCCACAGTAGCAGCCAGGGCCACCGTACAGGCAGCCGACTGCACACTTGACTACATTAATACAAGAAGTGTTACTGGTGGAGGCTGAAAATATAGGAGATATGTATCCTCATAGCCAACTCCAGAGTAATAGAAAAGCAAGTGCTCTACCAGATAACCAAATATCAATGGAAAAATACTAGAACTACAAACAAACAAGAAGATATGACACCACCAAAGAAATGCAGTAATGTTCAACTACCAGAACCTGTAGAGCAGAAAACCATTGAAATGTCTGAAAGGAATTCTGAGCAGTGATCTTATGAAAACTCAAAGAGATAAGAGAAGACTCTTATTGTTGGAGAACACAATGAAACAAGAAAAAATATCCAGGATATGAAGAAGGAAATGTACAAAGAGAATAATACCTTTAAAAAGAATGTAGCAAAACTCCTAGAACTGAAGGATTCATTCAATGAAATAAAAAAAAAAAACACAGCAGAGAACTTGAGCAGCAGGCTAGAGCAAGCAGAAGAAAGAACTTCATATCTCAAAGGTGGTCTTTTCAAAATAACCCAGGTGGCCAAAAAAAAAAAAAAAAAAGGAAAAAAAATTTTAAATGAAGAAAATCTAAGAAAACTGACAACAACTTCAAGCACTCAAAAATCCAAACCATGGGTATTTAGAAGGGGAGGAAAAAGGAAAAGGCATTCAAAACCTATTCAAGGAAATAATAGCAGAAAACTTCCCAGATATAGGAAGAGATGCAAACCTTCAGATCCAGAAAGACCAAAGATCCCCAAACAGATTCAATCCAAAAAAATCCTATGAAGAAAATCTAAGAAAACTGACAACAACTTCAAGCACTCAAAAATCCAAACCATGGGTATTTAGAAGGGGAGGAAAAGGCATTCAAAACCTATTCAAGGAAATAATAGCAGAAAACTTCCCAGATATAGGAAGAGATGCAAACCTTCAGATCCAGAAAGACCAAAGATCCCCAAACAGATTCAATCCAAAAAAATCCTCTCCAAGATGTATTATAGTCAAACTTGCAAAGCTCAAAGACAAACAGAGAATTCTAAGAGCAGCAAAAGAAAAGGGTTAGGTCACCTATAAGGGAGCCCCCATCAGACTAACAGCACACTTCTCAACTGAAACCTTACAGCTGGAAGAAAATGGGATGCTATATTCAAAATACTAAAAGAAAAAAAATTCCCTGTCAAGAATTATATACTCAGCAAGACTATCTTTCAGTAATGAGGGAGAAATAGTATATTTCTCAGACAACAAAAATTGTAGGAGTTCACCACAACATGACCAGCCCTGCAAGAAATTCTCAGGAGAGTCCTGCATCTGGAATCTGAAAAACAATAATCACTATCATGAATACAAAAGAAAGAGCAAAAACTCCCATTAAAACAAAATGCAAGCAAGAAAGAGAAAGAAGCTAAATCACACTACCTCAAATTTCAAACTATCACTGAAGATGAAAAACAAAAGGGGAGGAAAGGAACAAAAGCCATTAAAAAATATCTAAACAAAAAGCAATAAAATGACAGGAGTAAAACAATACTTGTCAATAACAACCCTAAATGTAAATGGATTAAACTCCCCATTCAAAAGACACAGACTGAATGACTGGATTAAAAAGCTAGACCCAAATATATATTGTCTTCAACAGACTCACCTTACCTGTGAAGACACACACAGACTAAAAAGCAAAGGGATGGAAAATGGTATACTATGCAAGTAGAAACCAAAAACAAGCAGTGGTAGCTATTCTTATGTGGGATAAAATAGACTTTAAACCAAAAACCATAAAAAGAGACAAAGAAGGCCACTATATAATGATAAAGGGATCTATCCAGCTAGAAGACATAACAATCATAAATATGTATGCACCTGGCACTGGAGCACCCAGCTATATAAAGCAAACACTCTTAGGCATAAGAAAGAGATAGATCTTAATACAATAATAGTGGGTGACCTGAATATTCCTCTGTTAGCATTGGACAGATCTTCAGGCAACAAATCAACAATGAAACACAGAATTTAAACTACATCTTAGACCAACTGGACCTGTCAGATGTCTACAGAACATTTCATCCAACAACTAGAGAATATACATTCTTCTCATCGGCACGTGGTGCATTCTCCAGGATATACCACATGCTAGATCACAAATCAAGTCTCAACAAATTTAAAAACTGGTTGAAATCATTACAAGTATCTTTCCAGACCACACTGGATTGAAACTGGAAATCAATAACAGGCAAAAGTCTGGCAATTACGCATGTGAATGGAAACTAAACAACAGGCTCTTGGATGACCTTTGGATCCAAGAAGAAATTAAACAGGAAATCAGAAAATTCCTTGAAACTGAAGAAAACAAAGATAAATCATACCAAAACCTGTGAGCTACTGCAAAAGTAGTGCTAAGAGGGAAGTTTATTGCAATAAATGCTTGCATCAAAATAATAGAAAGGCTTCAAATAAATGACCAAATGACTCAAAGAATTAGAAAAAGTAGTAGAAAGAAAGAAATAATTAAGGTCGGAGCAGAACTAAATGAAATAGAGACCCAATAAACAATACGAAAGATCAATGAAACAAAAATTTGGTTTTTTTAGAAGAAAAAAAAACCATTAGCTAGCTTAAAAAAAAAAAAAAAAAAAGAAAAGAAAAGAAAAGAAAAAAAGAAAAGA
>NW_007731893.1:132586-136551 GCF_000696425.1 Galeopterus variegatus
CAAGGTTAAAAAAAAAAAAAAAAAAAAAAAAAAAAAGAAAAGAAAAGGAAAAAAGAAAAGAGCAGGCCCATATAACAGAAATCAGAAGTGAAAAGGGAGACATCACAAGAACAGGAAGAAGACAAAGATGCCCACTCTCATCACTCCTACTTAACATAGTATTGGAAGTACTAACCAGAGCAATCAGACAAGAAGAAAGAACTAAAGGGCATCCAAATTGGGGAAGACAAAGTCAAACTGTCCCTGTTTGGAGATGACATGATCCCATACACAGAAAAACCTAAAGACTGTCCCCTCAAAACTTTAGAGCTGATTAACAATTTCAGTAATGTTTCAGGATACAAAATCAACACCCAAAAGTCAGTACCATTTTTATGCTCCAATAACAAACTAGCAAAAAAAGAAATCAAGAAAGCAAGTCCATTTACAATAGTCATCAAAAAAATAAAATACCTAGGAATTAATTTAACCAGGAAGGTGAAAGACCTCTACAAGGAGAACTACAAAATACTACTGAAAAAAATTAAAGAGGACACAAAAAAGTAGAAAGACATACCATGCTCTTGGATTGGCAGAATTAACATTATGAAAATGTCCACATTGCCCAAAGCAACCTACACATTCAATGCAGTCCCTTCAGTATACCAATGACATTCTTCACAAATATAGACAAAACAATCCTAACATTCATATGGAATAACAAAAGACCATGAATAGCCAAAGCAATCCTGAGCAAAAAAAGTAAAGCCAGAGGCATAACACTACCCAACTTCAAATTATATTACAAAGCTATTATAACAAAACCAGCATGGTACTGGCATAAAAACAGACACTTGGACCAATGGAACAGAATAGAAACCCCAAGAATCAACCCACATACTTACAGCCTACTAATCTTTGAGAAAGGCACCAAGAACATACATTGGGAAAATAATTTCTCTTCAATAAGGGGTTCTGGGAAAAATTGGACATCCATATGCAGAAGAATGAAACTGGACCTGTACCTCTCACCATATACCAAAATCAACTCAAAATGGATTAAAGACTTAAATATAAGACCTGAAACCATGAAATTACTATAAGACAATATAGGAGAAACAGTCCTGGAAGTTGGACTGGGCAAAGATTTTATGAGTAAGACCCAAGAGCACAAGCACAAAAAGAGAAAATAAATGGGATTATGTCATACTAAAAAGCTTCTGCACAGCAAATGAAACAATCAACAGAGCATAAAGACAACATACAGAATGGGAGAGAATATTTGCAAAGTGTACATCTGACAAAGGATTAATATCCAGAATATATAAGGAACTCAAAAAACTGCACAGTAATAAAACAAATAATCCAATTAGAAAATGGGCAAAGGAGCTGAACAGACATTTTTTCAGAGGAAGACATACAAATAGCCAACAGGTACATGAAAAAATGTTCAACATCACTAATTATCAGAGAAATGCAAACCCAAACCACATTAAGATATTGTCTCACACTAGTTAGACTGGCCATTATTAAAAAGACTGAGAATAACAAATGCTGGTGAGGATGAGGGGAACTCTCTTCTATGCTGTTGGTTGGATTGTAAAGTAGTACAGCCATTATGGAAAACAGTATGGAGGTCGCTCAGATAACTACAGATAGAACATCTATATGATCCAGCAATCCCACTAGGAAGTATGTATCCAAAGAAATGGAAATTTTCATGTTGAAAGGACACCTGCATTCCCATGTTCATCACAGCTCCATGTGCAAGAGCCAAACTATGTAACCAACCTAAATGTCCATCAACAGACAACTGGATAAAGAAAATGTGGTATATATAAACAATGGAATAGTACTCAGCCATGAAAAAGAATGAAATTTTGCCATTTTCAGCAACATGGATAAGGCTGGAAAAAATTGTTAAGTGAAATAAGCCAGACACAGAAAGAGAAATACCACATGTTCTCACTCATAACTGGGTGCTAAGAAAGGAAGGAAGGAAAAGAAAGAAGGAAAGACTGAACCACAAATAATATGTTGAACTTTCAAAAGGAAAGAACAAACCTAAGGATAGAGATGGGGGGCCAGGGAGGGAGGGAGGGAGGTTGGGGAGTGATTGGTCAAGTAAGGGGCATAAAGAATAACTATGATTTGTACCAATGAATATGCTAATAAAAATAAATAAAACATAAAAAATAATGACAAAGCACAGGTGGCTTTTATATTCCTGTCAGAACAAGGGCAGCATCTAAGTGCTGAATGGAGATCTCCCACCTCCACGTGTCCTCAAGAGCTCCCAGCAGAGCAGGAGGCAGAGAAAGCCAATGGCTGGTGCAGACAATCCATTTTATCTGATTATCCTTGTTCATTTGGTGTCTGTCCAGACTGGCATCATCTTATCTCTCCTCCTATTATTTTAGTAATTCTGGTGTTACTTTCACTTGAGCTGACTAGAGGAACATTTTGACATCAATGTAAGTGAGTTTTCAGTGAGGATTTTTGTGTTGCCACCTTCTCACCAAACTGCAGCCACACCCTCACTGGCCACCTTTCAATGGCTTGAGCATGCCGACCTTTTTTTCCCACCTCAGGGCCTTAGCACACCTACTTCCTTCTCCCTGAAAAGCTTTTCCAGCCACTTTTGCTCCCACTGTTCCCACCCCTCATTCCTTCTCCTCCTTCACACCGCAGTGTACACATGAGCTCCTGGAGAGGCATGTGCTAATGTCTCAAGTAGGTTTACCCCATTTCTCTGAGTATTCCTATTTTCTCTTCTTCCATAGACTAGATTATAATTTGCAAAAGCACGTTTATGGATTTTCATTGTTAAATTGTTTCCAGTTATTAAATTATGTATGTACTTATTATTGTCTATCATAAGCTCCACAAGAATAAAATAAATATCTGTTTTATTATTAATGCTGTTTACAGAGTACCTAGCACATTGTAAATACTCTGTAAATATTTGATGAAAAGATAAAAAATAAATGAATGAATGGGAATGGCTTGGAGAGTAGCAGAACCAGTATTTGTGTATTGTTTTAGTGCCAAATGTATTAAGTCCGTTTCTGTTGTTTATAACAAAATACCTAAAACTGGGTACTTTATAAAGTAATTACATTTATTTCTTACAGTTTCAGTGGCTGGCAAGTCCATGGTCTGGGGGGCACATCTAGTGAGGGCCTTGGTGTTGGCAGTGATACAGGGTATCACATGGTGAGAAAGGGCTAAACAAGAGAGTTAACCTTCTCACTTGCTCTGCTTTTAAAACTATCAGAACTATTCCCAATACTCCGTAAATGGATCAATCCATTCACAAGTGCATAATCCTCACGATCTAATTACCTCTTAAAGGTCCCACCTTTCAAATACCATAAGTGGATTTCCCACCCTATTTACACTGTTACAATGGAGATGAAATTTCCAGTACATGAACTTTTTGGGGACACATTTGACCCATAACACCAAACTCTACTATATTGATAGGGAGAGATTCTGAAGCTCAGACAGTATTGCAGAGGTCAGGCACAAGACTGGCACAGACTGAGGTGTCGTAAATCCCTTGTTATACATGCTTCTGAGGACAACACATCCTCTTAAATGAACCTCCCCTTGCCCTGTCAGCTGAGTGGGTTCCTCCCTTCTATTTGAGGCCACAGTATGCTGTGCCTTTGTCATCACACTTATCAAACTCACATTTGGCCAAGATGGACGGTTTGTGGCACACAGAAGGGGCTCAATCAATGTATGGGGTATAAAATGAATTATTTGTCCTTGTCATCACACTTATCAAACTCACATTTGGCCAAGATGGACGGTTTGTGGCACACAGAAGGAGTTCAATCAATGTATGGGGTATAAAATGAATTATTTGTCCTGTTCCAACTATGTACCAAGCACTCTTCGGGGTATTTTTCTTTTTTTCTTTTTTTTTTTCAAAAATGGCTCTTAAGTTTAACCTAACCCATCTATAGTATATGCCAGTT
>NW_007731893.1:136893-139352 GCF_000696425.1 Galeopterus variegatus
GAGTTCAATCAATGTATGGGGTATAAAATGAATTATTTGTCCTGTTCCAACTATGTACCAAGCACTCTTCGGGGTATTTTTCTTTTTTTCTTTTTTTTTTTCAAAAATGGCTCTTAAGTTTAACCTAACCCATCTATAGTATATGCCAGTTTCAATTCTCCCTAGTCCCGTAGACATTTTGCCTGAGTTGAATATGTATTAACTCCAGGCAAAGATCTATTTATTTAGGTTCTGTACACAAAAGAAAAGGTAGAAATGGCACCAACTGTTTTTTGGCTTTCTATGGTGAACAGAGCTGGTCACAGAGCAAAAGTTAATGACTCCTCTTGGATTGAGACTCGATTCCTGCTGAACTCCAATCTTTTTATTACTTTGCTTCTTCCCAAAGAAGAATTCTAGATGAGTAAAGTTGGTTCAAACAGTACTGGGCGAACAAAAAGACATAAATTGAGACAGTTTTATACCCTGGCTGCTCTGCCACTTCAGCTTCTACTCTCAGTGGTGCCCCCAAATTTACTACTCTAAAAATAGGGACCTAGTTTTCAAGTACTTTAATGTACTTAGCATAATCTGGAATATCTAACTAGGAATATTATGTTGACAAGTCTAAAATTATTCCTGATCCACACACAGTATGTGGTAAACCAAGGTACTCGTTCCCTGCACCATGACAATTAACATGGCTCGTGTGTCTCTTCTTCTAATGAAGGATATGTGATTATTATTATCATTATTTAGCAGAAGGAACTCCTCAATATAAGGTTAATAACATCTTTACTTATCCATAACTCAATCAACATTAGATAATTTTAAAATAAACTTTGCAAATTATATCTACAGCAAATATTATACTTTATAATGCTACAACAACTTATTTGTTAGGTATTGTACATATTTATTTCTATTTTATAATGAGAAAATGATGTCCAAAGACAAATAATATTAAATAGTAAAGTCTAAATTCAAGCCAAGGTCTGTTCAGTTCTAAATATCTTGTTCTTTCTTCATGTCAAGCTTCTTCTATGATGGTTAAATGGATGGATGGATGGGTGAATGGATGGACACTGTGTATAAATACATAACTCACAGTTGATTAGGTGGATATAATTTTAGTATAAACTCATGAAAACTGGCAATATTTCACTTGGATCTTATTTTGTGTATAGAACTTTTAATAATTCTAGATCTATCTAATGGAACTATATTCTTATAATGAAAATATATCAGAAAGTAATTGTAATCTTCCCATATAGTATATAACATATTATGAGTAATTAAACTGTATTAAAATCAGTTTAGAAATATATGTTGAATATAGCAGTTACTTAGTCTGGCATAACCTAATGTAATCCTCTGTGTGTAATTAGTTTGTAGACTGCCATTTTGTGGTTGTTTTTGTCTCGACTAAAAATTTGCAAACTGGAATTCCACCCACAGAATGTCAATATTCTTTCTATTCAAAGTAGAAATGCCATTGAAAATGGGTGGTTTCAATTACAATATTCTGGAGGGGCTGTTAGAAAGTCTGGAGGTTTTAAATTACACACAGGCAGAATCTTCTTTTCCCCACTACTATGCTCTACTATGCTATCTCGTTGCGTCTTCTACAAGCATGTGAGTTCCACCTTCAGACTGCAGACACCTTGAGGGTTTTTTTCTTCTCTTTTTGGTAGCATGTAGTATAGTGCCACACATATGTTGGAAACTTAATCAAACTTATTAAAAATTGATGACCTCTCTCAAGGCTAAGAAAAACTCTTGGTTCAAGAACTGGACTATAAACATTTAAGAGTAAGTAGGCAACTGCTCAGAAAGGGAAGTTAATATGATATGAAAGTTGAAGGAGAAATAGGGAAAATAGAAGACAGAAAAGATCCAAAGGTGTACTCTCTTTGCAGATATCACCCTATTTTGAACTCCAGTGCTCTGCTGCTAACCCTCCTCCCCTTCACACCAACCCAGCCAACGTATAATATGGCCCTTGTATGAATGCATATGGCACTTCCAAAACTGCAGGACAAGTGTAAAAGTAGAGATTTTTCTGCAAAAAATACTGATTAGAAAAAAAATGTCTTCAGGACAATTTCAATGGGCTGAAGGTAGGTAATTGGGCTAGTATGACTGTTAGGACAATGTAAATATATATTCTTGTTTATTTTCTGCCCTAAAGTGTTTATTGGGAGTCTAAAAGTGGTGAGCTTTAAAAATGGCCACCTCTGTGCAGCTGTAAGAATAACTTACATTGCACGTCCCTCTGGCATGTATTGTTTCATTTGAAACTTGCAAAAACCTAACCAGATTAGAAAAGTGGGTATATTTTTTACCATTTAGAGAAAAAAAATACTGAGGTTCAGAGTTATATAGCTTGCCCAAGCAAGTGTGTATAGTGTAAAAGAAGACCTCTGATTGCCAGTCCATTGCCCTTTCCTCTCTGTCTTGATGGCATTCTGATAGTGATG
>NW_007731893.1:139782-140747 GCF_000696425.1 Galeopterus variegatus
GCTTTTCTCTCTGCCTCTCTCCCTGCCTGACTGACTATTCTGCAGCCTGTTCTTTTCTTTGTACACCAAAGGAGCGAAAAGCAATGCTCAAATTAAACCTTGTTGCTTCTTTTTAGCTGATTTTGGAGTGTTGGGCATAATAGTCTGAGAGGCTATTTGCTTATTTCACCATTTTACTATTATAGAGAGTGTATGGGAAAAATACTGCTCTTGACGACATAGATAGAAACTATTCATCAGTATTTGCAAGATCAAAATGACCCTTATTAAGGCTGTTGAAAATGAAATGTAAATGGCATCCTGTGTGCTACATTTATCTGACTTTTGCTGCCCAGCCTAGCAAAGGAGTTTAGAGGAATTTCTAAACACACTAAGAAAATTGCAAGCAAGAACAGAGAACTGAGCTGCAGGGGAGCAGAAATTGTGAGAGCGCAGTTGTGCAGAGAATGCATGGGAGGTTGGCCCTGCCAGTGCCTCCTGTAGGCCTGTAATATCCGATACAGTAGCCACTAACCAAGTGGACAATTTAAATTTAAAATAAAATATTAAAAATTATATTTCTTAGTAAAATTGGCCACAATTCAAATACTCAATAGCCCCATGTGGCTGGTGACTACCATATTGGATAGGGCAAATACAGAACATTGCTGTTGCTGCAGAAAGTTTTATTGTGTCACGCTGTCACAGGCAGATGAGCAAAGTCCCTTATATCATTTCAAGGCCATTTAAATAGGAAGTACAATAGGCATCCCTAAGAATTCCTGCCATTTTTCCTCCCTTCCTTTTTTTCTTCCTCCTTTCCTTCTTCCTCCCTCCCTCTCCTCCTTTCCTCTTTACTTTCTTCTTTTCTATTTAAAAATTTTAGTGGGCAATTACAATGAGCCTGGGACTGTTCAAATGTTGGGGCTATAATTTCAAACAAGAGAAGATATGGCCCCTGCTTTCATATGAGTAACAATCTAGTA
>NW_007731893.1:144383-146177 GCF_000696425.1 Galeopterus variegatus
CAGTTGCAATTTTAAATTTGTTTGTGGAATCACTTTGATATTTGATTGTCAGTCTCCATCACTGGATTTCCAGATCCAGGACGGCAGAGGCTGTTTGTTTCTCCTCAATGCTGAGTCCTCACTTACAATGCATTGTCTATTTGTGACGTGATGTGGTGAGTTTGAGGGCAACATCATAGCAGTACCTCCTCTTTTGTCCTCTGAAAATCATTTCAGGGCAAATAGGTACAAGATGATGTTCAACTTTTCATCCTGAGTTCACAATCAAACCTTTAGTCTGTGTCCTCACCGCACTATCAACATGGACCTCAAGAAAGTTAAGATTTTCTGTGAGTCATTTTTATATGTGATATTAACTCCTTGGGTTGCATTTCTGTTTGCATTTTAACCCTTGGAAATCATTGCATTTTTTTATATGAAATAAAAAGTTTATTATTATCTATAGAATAATGATATAGGTAACAAAAGTCTCCTTGAGCTTTAAGATTCTATAATCACATGATTTGGATTGCATCTTTTGCTCTTGTCCACTGACACAAATTTTCCCAAATCTGACAACCCCCTTTTATTTCCTCTCCTCATTATTTTTTTTTCCTAAGCTTGAGGATAAGCATTAGGGACAACTTGCCTCCCTATTCCTATTTTGTTTATTTATTTATTTATTTATAAATTTATATTTATGGGGTACAGAGTTGACTATCAGTATTTGTGTACAGTATGTGATGATCAAAACAATATTACTTGCATGTTCATCATTACAAATCATAGTTACTTTTTGTGTCCCTTATCTATACTGGTCAGGTGCCAAAACAAACACACACACACACACACACACACACACACAAGGTATCCTTGCATTTGAAAAGAACTGGCCCATCGTAAAAGGTGGAGAAAAGGATATTCTTTTAGAAGATGGGTTTTGCCACAGTAGATGACATTATACAATGTATTCTGCCTCCTTGTGGAGTAGGTTCTAATGCCCCTTTCTGAACGTGGATATGGAAAGATCTGCCCTCCACCCACAACACACACATTGACTCTCTGTCTCTGTTTCCTGTTTGTCTGTCTCTCTTTCTCTCTCACACGCACACACACACATGCACATATACACTCATGTAACATTCCCTGCTATAGAGTAGGGAAAGCAGACTGGAGACAAAATTATATGATTTAAAAAGCACGGAGTCATATGGCCTTTTCTAAAATTTCAACTGTATCAATTCTATTTGTAATGCTTGGCCTGTATTGCTTAAAGAAAACAATTATCTCATTTGTCAAGAGGAAAATCAATAGGACTTACTGCATAGAACTGTTGGGAAGATGAAATCAGATCACAAAAAGAAAGCAGCACTTAGCCCATAGTAGGCACTTGGTAAATTACTTTTCATGTATGAGCTTCAGTAGTAAAGGATAAACTCCTGTAGCAAATGATAAATGTAAATTATGAGAGGAAAGGGAATGGGACCCAAAAGGGAAACTGAGTCCAACTATCTTAATATACCTCAGCTTTCTCACTGATGTTCCTCCAACGTTAATATAAAGCCTCAAAGTATATCTCCAATGATATGTAGATACTATTGATGGTGATAACTTCTCTGTGATGTTCATTACAGAAAATTTGGCCAGAATCTCTTATTCAGTGAAGTAATTAATATGGCCATCCTTTCAAATGTTGTCATAGTAGTTACCGTGGTGATAAAATGAAAATACAATTTGAGTAATTCATAGTACACAACTCTTCCCAGAGAAACAAAAGAAGTACTTTTAGGATAACTGAATCATTTTGGTGATGTC
>NW_007731894.1:0-6996 GCF_000696425.1 Galeopterus variegatus
CCCCCCCATCCACCCGTAGACTTGTCCCCGAGCTGAAGGCAGCTGCTCCTAAACGAGGCAGAGACCGAAGTGGAAACAGCCAGGAATTCTGAGGCAGACGAGCCTGGTTCTGGTCCTGTCCAGCTTCTTAGTGGCCGCGTGGCCGTGGGTGACCTGACCTTAGAGCCTCAGTTTACAGCGTGTGAAACGGGGGCGGTGACACCCACTCGGTGCCTGCCCCCAAGGCACTCGACCCATGATGTATGTTAATGTTGACATTTGCGACGAGCTGTGTGGGGAAAGGGAAATTGCCAAGGGAGGTGACAGGAAGGAAGAGGTGTCTTCCAAGATGGGGGGCAACGCTCATTGCCCTGTTCCCCAAGTGGGCACAATGCACGGTGTGTGTTCTGGGGTGAGCATGGTGACCCAACTTCTCTACCAAAAAACCCTGGGAGGAGAAGTTTCAGTGGGACAGCCAGGCTCGGCTGTGTTGAAGGTCTGGTAAGCGCTGGACACTGTGCCTGGAGTTCTCGGGCGGCAGAGCCTGGGTCTGCAGGAAGAGCTGGGCGCGACCCGGGCTCCAGCACAAGGGCCCAGTGCTCGGTGCTGCTCACAGAGCTGCTGCTGCTCTTCTTGCAGATGTGTTTAGCCAAAAGCTGTTTGG
Source organism: Galeopterus variegatus (assembly GCF_000696425.1). Classification (NCBI taxonomy): domain Eukaryota; kingdom Metazoa; phylum Chordata; class Mammalia; order Dermoptera; family Cynocephalidae; genus Galeopterus; species Galeopterus variegatus. The sequence goes on from NW_007731894.1 coordinate 644, forward strand.
TGGCCTAGAGCTTGCACTGTGGCTGCCTGGCCTTTCCCGACTCAACTTCTGCGGCCAGGAGCAGAGTCGAGAGGAGGGAATTGTACAGAGCCATGGGGTCCATTGGCGGCTAAGCCTGTTCGTTAGGAGCTGGGAGTTTTCCCAGGAAGTTGTGGGCTGTGGAAGGAATCCAAGTTCAGAATGAGGTTTCAGATTTTGAGGCTTGGGTGTGCTGAGACATTTATTGATACAAAATGTTTGTGGTCATGAGCCCGCTTAGACGTGAGGGACGTGCGAAAGGACGTAAATATGGTGCCGACGTTGCCTGATGCCGATGGAATTAAAAGAAAATTCTCCGTTGGACTTTAAACTCAGAGGGCTTTGCCAGGAAAAACAAGGGTGTGGTCAACTGGGAAGATGAAAATATAGGTTTTAAAATATGTCCCTAGAGCCAAAACATTTTCAGTGTGTTTCTGTAAAAGTGTTTCAGTAAAAGCATGTGCACGGCGCTCAGATTTGGGGGATGTAAAGCAGCCAGTGCCCCTTGCTAGGAATCGCGAGTAAATAAACACGAGATTGAATGAACCTGTGTTACAAACGTGGGAGGGGCCTGCCACGTTCCCTTAGCTCGGTGTCATCTAACGATAGCCACACACTCATCCTCAAAGGGCCCGTGGCACGGAAGAGCCCAGTGTCACTGATTAGGAAAGATGTGGCCAAGTTAAGTTTTTACTCTCATTCCTTATCTGGTGCCAGACTGAGCTGTTTCTGAATTTGTAAACCCTTTGTGACTTGAAAGCAAACGGAACTGTGTGCTGAGGTGCCTGCGTGCCCTTCTGGGAGCAGACCAGCCTCGTTGTTCAGAATTGAAACTCAGCTTTGCAAAATGGGCTGGGAGAGAGCATGCCCTGGAATGCCTCTGACCGACTTCCGCGCAGATGGCAGAGGGACAGATAGACCCTGCGTTTAGGAGAGGTACACAGGAACATTGCCTGGGTGCATTTTAGCCAGCACTGGCCTTGTGGTTTAATGGCACTAGGGAGTTTAAAGTCTCCTGGACTGGGGGAGAGGTTGGCATCAAAGTGGTCCCGAAAGGTCATTCATAGAGGAATGCCAGCTCCTGGGCATGAGAGATGATGGATAAGGACGAGATGGGGATGACCCCCAGTAAACTGCTGGACCAGCCCAAATAGGTGGCCCATAGTTGGTCCAAAAGGACTCTAAACTGGATTGATTAGGGCCCTCTGTCCTTTCCCATTTGATCTGTCTCCTGACGTGGTTCCAGGGGCCTCCAAACTCGTCCAGCTACCTGGACAGTGCTGCCTCTTTCTTTGAAAACCCTCTCCCCCTTTGCCAGTAACATTTTTGTATGCCACATAGCAACGTTTTAAGTCAGCATGCAAATATAGCCTCCAAATGTGGTGACATTTCTGGTCCCTTTTATGTTCTGCAGGAACAAATAGAAACTTGATGACAGTATAGCGATCATGGGTCTTGGTGGCTCTGAGTGTGGCAAGGGGCCAGTTCACACACCGCCATTGCCTATGCAGAGGACAGGCGCAGCGACGTGGCATCTGTGTGTGCGTTTTCACCTGTGCTTTTCCTGAGGCAGGAAGATCCCCCTTTGACTTGGTGACTTTACCTGGTCCTCTGCAGAGAAGGAGATCGGTGCCTTTGAGTATTGAAGTGAAGGGACCTGTCAGTTTTTCTGTTCTTACTTCCCTGGAAATCAATTGAGCAAAAATTTCTCAAGGCCTGTTGAGTTAGAAACTAGAGGCACTCTGGCTCAAAAATCCCCCCGAATGGACACAGGATCTAGTAAAAAACTCTCTCACCAAGGCCACCAGCCCCTTCCCACCCCACCTCATTGTCTCCCCAGTCCCCTCCTGTGTGTGGCATCTGGAGCTGCAGGACGCTTATCATCAGCAGAAGGAGGTCTACCCGGAGCCACAGGACCTGGATTCCAGTCCTGGCCGTGTCTGCAGCAAGGCACCACCCTCTGCAGGGCTGGTTTTCCCCTCTGAGAAGTCGGGGGCAGAGCCAGTGGCTCACAAGGCCTGGCTTGGAGCAGGCACCGACATTGGAGACATGCCCTTTGGGTTGGGTATTTTGGTAAGAACATTAAGGCATATTTGCAAACGGATGCTTTTAACAGACTGACTTCTCTGGTGCTTCGTGACTGCCGTGTTCTTCCTCCAGAGTGAGGTTTCAGGAATGGCTCACTTTGGGAGATCAAAGGTTTTCATCTTAGAAGGTTTTAGGGATCACCTTGTCTGCTTCTGCTGTGTCCTGTTAGCAATTAGAAAAAAAAAAAAACCCTGAATTTTTAGGAATGTGCTGCTCCCCGCCCCACGCCCACCCCCAGACTCCTTGCTGCTGATCTAGCAGGATCTGGGTACACTGGTGACAGGCACAGGGTTCCATGCTCTGTGCCACCATCTTGGCTCAGAGGCGCCTGCAGCGGATGACTGGGGAAACTCGGGCAGCTGGCACATCTCGTTCCACCTGTCCATAAAGGGGGTGGAGCTGGCAGCAGTGGTGTTCCCACGTGCCAGCCCTCAGGACCCTGGGCCAGGTCTTACATGCTGTAGAACGTGGAGCCAGGTAGTGCTGTCCCTCCTCAGCAGCTTAGTGTGACCAGCTGCTGCCCCGGGCTGCACCTGTCCCCCTGCAGGACCCTGGGTGCTTTGGGATGCCGGCCCTCCTCTTGGTCTTAACTCCAGTTCTGGGGCCACGTCCTGCCTGAGGCTCCCTAAGGCCCCATGGCTTCCCCAGCCCCTCTGCTGAGGGACTGAGTCCACAGGTGTCCCCTGCGGCCTGGGGCTGCGTGGGAACACTTGTGCTCAGCAAACCCCAGGCCTGCCTGGCCCCTCCGTTCCTAATGCCCAGGCTCTGGCTGTCTTGGGGGCCTGGTCACTGGTCAGCTTAGATGTTTTTTATGATAAACTAGTTTATTATGAAAGTTCCAAGCCATGCAGACGCAGCATAGAAAGCAGCCGGTATCCTTCCAGCACTTTCCTCGGCGTGAGATCTTGGTTAGTTGTGAGTCTGGCTGGCCGCGTGGCTTCGTCACGCAGGGCCTGTGGCAGGTGAACTCTCTCTCCTTCTTGCATGTTAGCAGCTCAGCCTTTTCTTTTTTCAGCCTTTGCTAAAGAACAAGGAAATCTGGGAGTTGCTCTCTCAGTATTTTGGGCTTGTTTTTTTAAGGAAGGCAGAATTATGAATTACGAGTCCTGGCTTCTGTCTGGCACATCCGTGCATTTTTTGGAAAAGATGACAGGGTGGATGTGGCTTTCTGAGTCCCTGCCCCCGGGGCCGTGGCGCAGGCACCGGGTAGGAGTGGCGACGTGACCCGCGCTCCAAAGCCAGTTCCACAGGCTTCCAGGGGGCTGCCGGGCCAGTCCCTCAGGCTTCCCGCTTCAGATTTGATGCTTTCTGCTCAGAGTGGCACCTGGCCTGGTGCCCGGGGAGCTCGGGCAGGACACCGGCCTCACCTACCCAGGCGCCTCTGCTGGCTCTGTGGGAGGACGGCCTGGTGGTGGCCAGGGAACAGGTCTTGCAAGGAAGTGAAGTGGCTCCTTTACTGTCATCAGGGAGGGAGGGGGCAGAGCTGGGAAGCACGTTGGTAGGTTTAGAGTCATCTTTTTAATTGACAGAGTCACCTTTGCATTTTGTCTTTTTTTTTTAGCAGCTGGCCGATGCAGGGACGGAACCCTGGACCTTGGTGTTATGAGCGCCATGCTCTAACCACTGAGATAACCAGCCAGCCCTGGACTCACTTTTACGTTCTGAGCTAGAGAGTCCCACACGACTGGAAAAACATGCATTCATCGAATAAACAAAGGCCCAGTCTGTCTGTCCAGACTTCCCGCTCACGTCCCGCTCGTTTCCTTAGACTCCCTCCGCGTGCTCTGCACCCCCTCCCCGTTAGCACGAGGCCACTGGGTTTTTGTCCCTGCTGTGATCTGCGGAGGCCTGAGTTTCTGAATTTGTGTTCACGGCGAAATGTGCCCCGTAGTTAAATCATAACTGCTTTCTGTCTTGGGAACTGCAGTTTTGCATTCCAGATATGGAAACCCCCTTATCTCAGCAGAGTTAAATATATTTCAAGTAAAAGGGAAAAGCATCGATCCCATCAATATGTTGACAATATTTCCTAAGCATAAGCAGTTGGTAAAAAAAAGAACATATTTTATTCATCTTCATTATTACCCCTTTTTTTAACTTTTTAGATGTAATTTTTAGAGCCATTTTAGGTTCACAGCAAAATTAAGTGGAAGATCCAGAGAGTTCTCATAGACCCCCTGCCGCAGTGCGTGCACGACCTCCCCCGCTATCCCCGTCCCCCACGGTGTGGCACAGCTGAAAATCCACGAACCTACACATCACACACAGCCCACAGGTGACATTGGGGATCGCTCTCGGTGCTGCACGTTCTGTGGGTTTGGACAAACGTGTGATGTCATGTGTCCGCCATGACAGCATCGTACAAAGTAATTCCACCGCCCCCCAAACCCCCTGTTCTCCATCTCCTCGTCCCTGCCTCCTCCCTAACCCCTGGCGACCACTGATCTTCTTATTGCCTCCATGGTTTTGTCTTTTCCAGAATATTCTATACTTGGCATCATACAGTACGCAGCCTTTCCAGATTGGCTTCTTTCACTTTGGAATAGGTATTTATTATGTACTTTTTATGGTTTGGTCGCTCGTTTCTTTTTACTGCTGAGCAACACTCCATTTTCTAGGTGTACCACCATTTACTTAGCCACTCACCTACCGAAGGGCATCTTGATTGCTTCCAAGTGTGGGCGTTTATGAACACGGGTGCCGTAAACATCTGCATGCAGGTTCTGGGTGGACCTACGTTTTCAACTCACTGGGATGCCGAGGAGCATGATTGCCTCACTCCCATTTTTAATGTGGAGAAATAAATGTCGCAGAAGCACCGTGGAGTTTGCCAGTGGAGCTGTGAGCTGTGCTCAGCTGGTTAACCCGTCCTGGCTGGTGTCTTGTCACTTGATATTTGCAGTTGGTCCACGGGACAGGCTCTTGCATCTAGGAGGTACAGACTGACACTAAAAAGCCCACCAGAATGGCATGCTCCATCCTAGATGAGCCAGGAGCCAGCCCCTGTCCCCTGACAGCACTACTGGGATGACACCGTCATTGACGTAAGGGACCTCTGTCCCTCCCTGTGGGCTCTGCTGTCTGAGCCGTATTTCTCTAGCTTATAGCATTTCTCAGTTTAAAATTCTTAACTTCAAGCCAAGATGCTGAAATTTATCAACCAGAAACTCCCCTAGTTTATGGACTTCAGGAGTACAGTGACAATTTATGGTTCCAATTAGCTCCTTGCAGTGTTCCGGATCCCGAGGCTGCTTCTGAATCACCCAAGAAAAATTAAATCTATTTCTGGGCAGCTTAGTAGTTGAGATTCTGACTTTTAGAAACTCAGCACTCCAGGCAGGAGGTGATATTTAGCAAATTGTACGCCCTTCTTCTGACTCTACAGGATGAGAGTGTTTACGTCTCCGGTAACATAGTCATTGTAGTTGTGAAACGTTGTTATTAAAAACGCAGCAGCAGTCGTTTTGTATGTAATCTTTGAATGCCGGCAAGAACAAAAGCCTTTAAATGAGGTTGTTATTTTGCCGGAGCCCTGCAGCGTGTGGGGAGGCTAATTTGTCCTGGTTGGCTATCATGACTCACAGAGCCATGGTTTTGCTGGCTCCAAGCCGGGATCAGGGACAGCGGGTCCAGGAAACCTTGGCCCTCGGGAGAGCACCCTCAGCTGGGGTCGGCTTAGGTGTCTACATCTTGGGGATACGAGAGCCACGCAGGTAGCTTTACTTACTGAGGGCACCTGGCACGTGGTGGGCCTGTGCAGATCTGGGCACACAGACGGGGACCCCTGAGCACCAGGTGCAAGTATGGCCCATGTGGCCACGTGGGAAGAGGACAGTCGGGCGTCTGTGAAGGGCTGAATTCAGTAAGCAGCCCTGGGACATGGCTGCATTAGGAAGAATTACCTAGGCAGGTTGTTTTTTGCTTTTGTTTTTTTAACTAAGGTGGGACCCACAGATTACCTGTGATTAAGACAGCAAGCACCCTGGGTGGTTCTGATTTACAGCCAGACCTGGGAACCACGAGGCGGGGGTCTCAGAGGGTCTGTGTCTATGAATAGCTGCAGTGCAACCCAGGGCAGTGGGGACCGAGGGGGGTCGTGCCCTCTGGATACCCCCGAGAGCCATCTGTCTGCTGGCTGCCAGCTCCTAGTTTTGCGCTGTGGTTGGTACTTGGAGGTGACAGCGAAAGCCCCTTGCTCCTGGGCTGCCTTCCTTGGAGCAGCTTGTGGGGGACCTAATGGACCCCCC
>NW_007731894.1:7991-8501 GCF_000696425.1 Galeopterus variegatus
CCCCCCGTCCCCCGCTGACAGCATGGTCCAAGCGTGCTCTCCTTCCCACACCCCAGAAACCCAAAACCCTGGTCCTAAAATTGGAACGAAAGTTACCCAAGAATAAATGCTTAATAGTCTCTAATCAACTTCATTTGGAGGAAATGTTAGTATAAAATTTCACTACATGTGAATTTGAAATCCAGAGTTTCTTCTTTTAGAACAATTTTTGAATAGTTATGACTTTTACAGAGACATCACAACCCGTTGTAAATGAGTACTTGTAAGTGGATAATTTCAAAAGCAATATTACCGAAATTCTTTAAAATTTTTGTATCAAAAGATTACATTTATTGTAGAATGTGATGTTTCAGGGTGCTTGATATTGCTGGCAGCCTGTGGCGTGCTGGTAAATGCTTAACATCCGGCTCCAGGCTGGTAAGGGGGACCAGCCCCGATTGCTAGCGCTTGCAGGTCCCCGTGGAGCAGGTGTTCGATGGTGGCCTGCTGCAGGCTCCCAGCGAGTGCTGG
>NW_007731894.1:8852-18073 GCF_000696425.1 Galeopterus variegatus
TCCCCACTGTCAACATCCCAAACCAGAGCATTGTCACCGGAGTCCCTCATTTACGTCAGGGCTCACTCTCAGTGGTGTGCTGCCATCACAGCATCATGCAGAGCAGTTTCACGGCCCTAAACACCCTCTGTGCAGCTCCTGATCTAACCCCTTCTCCCAGCCCCTGGCAACTACTGACCCTTTTCTGTCTCCATAGTTTGCCTTTTCTAGAAAGTCACATATTTGCAATCATACGAATCATATGTAGCCTTTTCAGAATTGGCTTCCAAAGGGAAACTCTGTATTCATGAATCAATAAAACTCTGCATGCATTATTACAGCAACTCTCCACTCTCCCTATGCCTGGCCCCTGGCAACCACCATCGCGCTGTCTTTATGATTTTGACTCCTCTGGGAACCTCGTATAAGTGGAAGCATACAGTGCTTGTCCTTTTGTGGAAGCCTTATTTTACTTAGCATGATGTCTTCAAGGTTTATTCGTCTTGTAGCATGTGTCAGAATTTCCCCCCTTCTTAAGACAGAGCAATATTGCATTATAAGTGCATAGCACGTGTTTTTAATCTATTCGTCTGTCAGTGGGCACCTGGCTGCCTCCACCTTTTGGCTGCTGTGAGTAATGCTGGTACGACCTCTGGCGTGGAAGTGTCTCTTTGAGCCCCTGCTTTCAGTTCTTATGGGTATAAAATACCTAGGAACAGAGCTGCTGGGTCAGATGGTGATTCTGTGTTTAACTGTTTGGGACCTGCCCAGCCGTTTCCCACGCAGCGGCTGCCCGTTGTATATCCCCACCAGCAATGCACCAGGGCTCCAGCTTTCCATGTCCTCGTCAACACTTGTCACCTTCAGTTTGTTGATTGTAGCCATCCTTCAGGGTGTGACGCCTACTACAAATTTCCCCGTCAGCACTCGTGAGTTGCAGCTAGCCTGTTCCAGCACACCTCTGGCCGCGGCCTCCAAAATTAAAAACGTCCAGGGCCTGCAGAGTTCTTAAACTCTCTGGCATATGTTTTTTTACCAACTAGTGAAGTAGTAGATGCTGGAGATTTCATGCAAATCTGCACTCCAGTACTACAGGCAGAGAATATGTGTTCTTATTTTTTTTTTTAAATACTGTTTCCCTTAGTAGGTACACACTGAGTTGGACAAGCATTTCCTAGATAAAGAGAGAGTGCTGCAGGCCTCTGGATGTTGGAGGAAAACATGGTTTTGTGTGTGTCTGTCCTGGGGTCTCTGGGGCTGCCATGGGGACCGGCAGAGCCACTCACAGGAGCGCTGGCCAGTGATAACTGCCGAGTGCTCTTTGCTCCCCGTGGCTTTCTGTGGCTCCCACCCTGCATTGTGGCTTTCTCCTTTGGGATTTCATGACCAAGGCATTGTCCTGTGCTGTCCAGAGAGATTCGGTGTTGCCTCTCAGGGGAGACTTTGAAGTACCCCCAGAGGAAGCCCATGTGGCTGGTCTGCAAGCAGGTGCCTGACACACCTTAGTTGCCTGCTGGTCATTGTGGGAGTAGAAGAAAGAAACGCAGGGTGGGCGTGCGTGTGTCTGAGCGCACACACGTGTGCACATGTGCATGTGTGCGTGCATGTGCTGCCGCTTTGCAATTCTGGTGCCGTTTGCATCCAACAGCCTGGGGAGCCTGTTCCTGCTGCCGGTGCTTTTTGTGGCTGCAGTGTGCTGCTGATGGCTGACATCAGAGCTTCCATCACACTTTGCTTAGCATGTTTATTTTTGTAAAGCGCTTTCTTATTTTTTATGAGCTCAGAATTGCAGAAATCCCACGCTTTTTGTGGCTGCAGTGTGCTGCTGATGGCTGACATCAGAGCTTCCATCACACTTTGCTTGGCATGTTTATTTTTGTAAAGCGCTTTCTTATTTTTTATGAGCTCAGAATTGCAGAAATCCCAGGAATCTGTCCCTTGACTTTGTTTCTCACTGGAGCAAACAAAAGACTATTGACACCAAGTTGGGGAGAAGTCACAGTGTAAGCCCCTCTCTGTGACCCCCTTGGAATGTCAGCCGATAGGGGCTGTAACCGCTGGAGACTGGGCTTGTGCAGAGCTCCAGGCAAAATCTTTGTTCCTCAAAGTCTTGCACTCGCTCAGTCACCTTTCAAAGCCCAAAAGCTGTATTATTTTAATCTTTGCAGATTTCAAATGGTCTCAAGTGACATAGTTAATATTCAGAAGACAGATCTTATCACATGGAGGGGGTACAGTTCCAGCATGCCCTACAAGGGCCGGTGGTCCTGTGCCCCTGCACCCCCCTTCTGCCTGCCCCATGAGTCTTTGCACCCTTCTCTGTCCCCAGGGACAGCCAGGAGGCTGTCACTTCTGGATGGAAGGAGCATATTTACCAGTTGATTTCCTTTTACCTTTTCCACAGATCCAAATATAGAATAAATATTTACATGCCACTGGGCACCTTTATTTTTTCCCTCTGGGAACAAAGCCCTTCTTGTTTTATTATTTCTAACAGGAATTGAGAGGGTCCTGAGATCACAGAATTTAGTCATTTAGCTCGACCGCCCCTTCCTCCCAAGCAGGCACGCAGATGTGGACCGGGAGCCTCTGCAGCTGAAGGCTGGCCCCAGCCTCTGCCCGAGACTCCTGGTGTCTCACATTCCTCCAGACGGCCCATGTCCATTTTTGGAGGAACTAAGTTTGTACGTTGGAAAGTAACTGGGTTTAACTGAAATTCCAGACGGGAAGGCAGTGACCCCGTCCCCTCTCATTTTTAAAAGTTTTGTGTGACAGCCGTGAGTGATGGCAGAGGGTGCCGAGCAGTTCAGAAGCCGGGATCCTAACCAAGCTCTGCTGCCTGAGAACGGATCCGACCCTCCGGGGATGGGACCCTCGTTCTGTGCACGTGGCGGTCAGTCGCACACGCCGTGTGGTTCTCAACACTGACGGCTTGACACGACTTTTATGCTGCTTAGCCCAGTTTCTAGGTGTTTTTCCCCATGTGGGTCATTCTCAATATTTATCAGTAGTACCTTCGTTAGAAGAGTTTTTTCCTGATACAAGTAAACCTAGCCCTTTTAAATGCACTCATGGGAAAATAAAGCCTGTGTCCTGGCCTTCCGACCCCTTCCTCTTTGGGCCTTCCTTGCTCTGTCCCAGTACATGTGAGTTTGGGGGCCACAGGTGTACCCGTCCTGAATGCACAGCCACTGAGCGTTCATCCCCAGTGTGGCCAGGCACAGAGCTGGCTCTCTGCCCTGTAGGTGGCCCACTCCACCTCCTGCAGCCAGGAGCCCTGAAGTGCCTGGGCTCCGGGCCCCCACCCTGGGAAGTCATGGGGGGCGAGCGGTTGTTAGATGTGAGAGGCTGGAGAGGACGATCAGCCCGTGGAAGGATCTGGGCAAGTGCAGAGTTCGTCTATTCACAGAGTTAGAGCATCCGCTGAGTGTGCACCTGTCTTCCAGGCGCTGGGATAGCATCGTGAACCAGGGCCCCGGCCTCGTGCCTCTCACACCGCTCCCTCCTGGACCTGGTCCTGCCTGCACGATTGTTGTCCACAGACCCAGCCCCCACTGGCTGCCTCCTGCACAGGGGATGCTCACTCCAGGCCGGAAGGCTGCAGTGTGCAGTCGTGTTGGGGAGGCTCTGCCGCCGTGGGCCCTGGCATTCGTCCCCATCTCTGTTGTCCCTGAGGCCGAGCTGGGGGTGGAGTGGGCCCTGCCAGAGCTGCCTGTGGAGCTGGGCCACCTGACTCTGGGTAGGAAGAGACAGAATTGACCTGGGGTGCTTTATGGAAGGACGTACATCACTGGGGTTTGCAGGGGGTGGGGGAGTTATGGTTATGATCATCTTAATGTCAGTCTCAATTTAAAATACTTGATCCCACTTTTGTCTGTATCACCCGGGATGTCCCAGTTTTCGATCAGAAGCTGTGATCCCCAGCAGGAGCTGGGCAGAGACGGGACGTTTTCTAGCAGAGGATACTGCGGGCGGGGACGGGAGCCGGGCAGGGGCCGTTCCCCAGTGGTTTGTTTGGGCCCATGGACGAAGCACACAGGGTCCCAGGTCCCATTCGCAGTGCTCCTTCTGAAGGGCTCTTTCCTTCGTGTCTGCGTGGATGTGTGAGCGTGGGGAGTGACTTCAGAGTTCGGTTATGATTAGTCACATGTATTAAATTGGCGTTTTCTTCATTGATTCTGCCCACCGATGCCTTTCAGGTGTCTGGTTGGCACAGGGGTAGAGGGAAGCTCAGGTGTCTTGGCATTGACGGGAGGATCATGGCCTGGCATTCTTTTCCTGGGTTACTTCGTGTGATTGTCACAACCACCCTGCCAGGGAAGTATGATTCTCCTTTTAGAGATGAGGAAACTGAGGCTCACAAAGGCTAAGTCTTCTTCCCACGGCCACATGGCTGATCACTAAGCTCATTTCTGCAGAGACCGTGCAGCCCTGTTCTGTTTCTGCTTGGCTTCCCTCTCTGGCCGACCCATCAGGGGCCTCCCTGGTACCCGCTAAGCACTGGGCAGGGCATGGGGTGCCCGGCAGCCCGAGCTGGAAAGGGGAGGGAAGACTGAGCCGTCTGCGCACTGTGCGCAGAGTGTCACAGGGTCAGGCTTGTTCACCGCCCAGCGGTCAGGATTATGCCTAAGTAATGGTTCCCCCGTGGGCCTGGGTGGATGTTTGCATGGGGTATGTCTAGGTTTGGGTCTCAGATTTATTCTTGAATTTTTATTTCAGGACATTACGTGGCAGGATGAGCACTCTGCCCCCTTCTCCTGGGAAACAAGGGTAAGTCGGGTTCAATTGAAGTTTATTTGTCCTGTGAAAAAGAATGGAGTGGTTATATATTTTTCTCTGGGTATTTGAGGGACTCAGAAGGCAGCGGCCACCCCATAGGCAGCAGGTGACAGGAGGGGGTGGGGGTTGGGAGCACTGGGAACCAGCTGTGTGTGGTCTGGTGACAGAATTCAGAGGGACGCCCCACGACGCCCCTTGACTCGGGCTCCCTGGCCACCCGGGAAGGTCAGCCCTGTTGGGGGCCCCTCTCTGTTTGCACCTCAGCTCTTGGTGGGTGGGGGCGCTCCAGAGACCCAGCTCTGAGCAAACGGTGGGTAGGTGACTTCGGGCAATTTCACATACCAGGGTACTTCGGAAAGTCCATGGAAAAATGGAGTTGAAAGTTACTAGGAATCTTTCCAGGAGCTTTCTGAAGACCCCTCGTACATTCACAGCGCATGCTTGCGGCTAATGCCACCACCGCGGATCGCTGCCCCTGGTCCCGAGTCCCCCTCCTCATTACTGTCATTGCCCCAGTTGCTGCAGAGCATCGAGCCTGGCTGAGTTTAGTCCATTTCCCTCCCTCCCAAGTTGCCCCAGCAGATTCATAAGCAGCAGAAGGACCAAAGTCAGTTGTCTTTAACCCAAGGAGAAGCAGCAGCAGACAACCAGGTTTTCTGAGTCCAGAACATTCAGTGTTGTGGGCTGGAGAGTTCCTTCCAGAACGAGGGTGTGCTACGGACGGACACAACTGCACACCTGGAATGGGGCCAGACCAGGGTTTTCAAGTGTTGACACTAAGGCTCGCTTCTTGGATTTTCATTGACCCTGCAGTTGCTAATCGGAGCCCCTCAGCCCAGCAGACACGGGCGTCCAGGAGGCCCAGAGGAGGGTGGGTCGGGGGACAAGGTGGTTGGGGACCCCACAGGGACCCCGAGAGGCTCTTGCATGGGGAACTGCGTCTTGAGATGGCATGTTTCTCCAGGGTGCAGAGGCGCAGGGACAGCAGGCGCTGTTCTTTGCACATGGACGGCCCTAAAGTGAGCATCGCTGATTGCCCTGGGTGACACGAGGGGCCTCGGGACATGGAGGCCTGTGACAGTTGAGATCGTTCTTACGTTAGAGCTGAGAGGTGGTCTGGGGAATACGTGGCTTTAATGCAGGTGACCACGCTCACTTGGCAAGCACAGATTCCCTCTGCCTCCGGCGCAGCATCGCACATGGACGGCCCTAAAGTGAGCATCGCTGATTGCCCTGGGTGACGCGAGGGGCCTCGGGACATGGAGGCCTGTGACAGTTGAGATCGTTCTTACGTTAGAGCTGAGAGGTGGTCTGGGGAATACGTGGCTTGAATGCAGGTGACCACGCTCACTTGGCAAGCACAGATTCCCTCTGCCTCCGGCGCAGCATCGCGTTGGGCCGTAAACATCCCAAATGTAACGATGCAAACATCTGCATCCCGCGTGTCCTGTTTCTTGTTTGCACGGCAGAGAAAGAAAGAACCTGGGACTGTGCAGAGGGCGGGGTGAGTGGATGGTCTCCCCAAAAGCCAGGGTCTTCCTAGGGGTCTGGGTGCTGGTTGGGGGTTGCCGAGGTTGGGTTGGGGGATGTCCAGGGGCGGCCAGGAGTGACATTAGTTGTGGGATGCACCAGTCCTGTAGGTGACGCCAGCTGTGGTGGGCAGGTGGTGTTCTGCGTGTTGGGGTGAGCAGCCCCTGGTGCAGTGGCCCAGGGAGCAGTGCACTTTCCTGGACTGGGCTCCACGTCTGCTGATGTCACAGTGATGGACACAAAGGGAAGTCGAAGTGGCTGAAATGCACTAACACCTAAGCCCTCCCCGTGCCCCAGGAGAGCATGTGCTCTCAAGAATTTACCCTGCTAGACGTTCCCAAGTCAGCTGTGTGTTGATTGAGTGCCAGTGACTTTCTGAGATCAGACGGTCCTGCTCCTGGGGCCGGCGTGGAAAACAGGTGCCTGGAAAAGGTCCCGAGAGCAAGGACAGTGGAGACGGTCCACTTGGAGCCCACGCAGCATCCTGACGCTCTTTGTCCACAGAGGCCAGCCGTGTCCCTCAGGACCCAGCTCGCCAAAACTGAGTGGATGTGTGTTGCCCCCCATAACCTGCATCCTTTCAGGGGACAATGCAGTCTCTGTGGTTCAGAATTCTCTGTCCTGTGCCATGCTCGCTTGCAGAGGGCATCAGTGTATTTCACAAACCCGTGGGCTCACTCTGTGTCCCCGCCTTTCCACTTGACCTCTCAGGGTCAGACTTCTGTAGTTCAGTGCTAGAACCTTCTAGAGGCAAATAGAGGACATCCCAGAGAGCAGAGGCCTCAGGGTGCCCTGTCCCCTGCTTCTACGGATCTGCCACCCTCTTCCTAGGACTTAAAGATGTATAGGAACTTTGCTGGAGAGCCAAACAGGAGGTGGCTTTAGAGAGGGCAGGGCCCCGATCCCCACGTGCAGGGCCAGAGACTCAGACCCATTTCTTGTGGTTCCTCAGTCGAGGCTTTCCTCACCCGGTCACTTATTGCCGGCACCATGACAAACTGCTCCACAATGTGCCACCTGAAGCTGCGCTCCATGTGCCCGTGGGTCTGTGGTCACGGTCTGAGTGGGGCTCAGTGGGGCTGTTCGTCTCTTGGCCATGTCTGGGATCACTCCTGGGTCATCGGACAGCCCAACAGCAGCTGGGTGCTTTAAGGCCACCTTGCTCGTGTGTCTGGTTGGCACTGGCTGTCAGCTGGGCCCCGTCTCCAGCTAGCCGGCGTGGGCTTCTTGATGGTGGCGGCGGACACCTGTGGTGGGTGGGGGGCCCGTGCGACCTCATGAGGCTCAGGCTGGAGGCTGCGCAGTCCCACGGCTCTCTGTCGTGCTGGTCAAGTCAAGGCACCGGCCAGCCGGGGCTCGACAGGAAAGAGATTGCTCCTCTCGCCGGAGGCCGGTTTTAATCTAAGCTTCCGCACGCCAGCGTTTGGGTCATTTCATTCCATTGTTAATCCTGGTCATTTCTTTCCATTTTAAACCATCATTCATTGATTTTTATTAAAAGTTTTATTTTTAATTGTGGTAAAATATGCATAACATACAATTTCCTGTCTTTGCTGTTTTTCAGGGCACGGTTCAGGGGCATTAAGGACATGGACGTTGTTGTGTGACCGTCCATCTCTAGAACTCTATTAAAAGTTTTATTTTTAATTGTGGTAAAATATGCATAACATACAATTTCCTGTCTTTGCTGTTTTTCAGTGCACGGTTCAGGGGCATTAAGGACATGGACGTTGTTGTGTGACCGTCCATCTCTAGAACTCTTTTCTTTTTTTATTATTTGTTTGACAGTGGAAAGTTGCATATACTTAGGGTGTACGATGAGATGTTCTGATATGAGTATAGATTGTGGGATGATTAAACTAAGCCACTTAGCATCCCCAGAGCTCTTTTTATCTTGCAAAACTGAAACTCTGTACCTATTCAACAGTAGTTCCCCAGGCCTGTCCCCCAGCCCCGGGTACCCACCCAGGGTGGGAGGCTCAGACAAGGCCCGCCTGTCCTGGGGGGTGGTGGCTGTCATCTGTCAGTGTGGCAAGTGTGCTGGGACGGGGCTGTGGGGCCTGATGTCACATTCTTCTCTTGTGCTACTGATGTTCCGAGCGGAAGAGCCCAGCCCTTGGAATGCTCCAGACAGAGGAGGAGGGGCGTGGGGAGGATGCTTTGCACCCCCAGGCACTCTGAGCTGGAGCATTTGGAGGAGATGGCTGTCCAGGGCTCTTGGGACCCCCACCTCCGTCCTTAACCCCTCCCCCCAAGCTGCCTCTTTTTCCTGCCCACCCCCTTCCCGCAGGTGGTGTCCAGCTGTCTGTTCTGGGCTAGTGAGTGAGCTGGGCTGGGGATCGCTTCCTTGATTCCTTGGCTATGAGAAGATCCCTGAGGGCCCATATAGCTCGTTCCCAGAGTAGGGTGGCCGCCAGCCCCTTCCTCAGGGACAGGAGGTGGCATCGGGAGCACACGTCCTCGTCCGTGCCATGCCTGGGTGGGGATGTGCCCACGTGGGATTCTTTCCCTCCTGGGAGGTCAGTGCCTGCTCCTGCTGTGGTCAGCACACCGGCTTCAGGGACATCAGGATGTTGTCAGCTTGAGTGTGTGAGGAGATGGGATCGGACCTGTGTGTGGCGTGCAGGTATCTGCTGCCCACGGGGACAGAGGGCCCTTCCGTGGGGGAGTCCCTTGGTTCCAATTATGGTTTTGCTCAGCACCGAGGGGCTGCACCCCCACCCTCTACAGCACGGCCCCGCCCTGCTCAGGGCCTGGATCGTCTTCACCGAGACCCCCATCTCTGCCCTGCAGCCTCCATCCTGCCCTCTGAGCTGTCCTTGCCTCCCGTCCTGAGACCCCAAGCCGACCCCTGCGGTCTCTGCTCTGGACCTTACCCGCCCTGCCTGTGAGGAGCCGTGTGCCCCCCCAGCCCCACCATGCCCGCCCTGCCC
>NW_007731894.1:18671-28619 GCF_000696425.1 Galeopterus variegatus
CCCCACCATGCCCGCCCTGCCCACCCTGCCCTGCAGCACCAGGGTCCTCCCCCGCCGCCCTCTCCTGCAGCTCCCCAGCCCCCATTCCCTCCTGCCACAGGGGCCATGCCCCTTGTCAATTTGGCATCTTTGCTCGATCTCCCCAACCCCCAGCTGCCCTCCAGACCCAACACAAATCCTGTTTTCACGACTGTCCTAGCAGTGGCCAAGTGGCTGGTCTGTGCTGGGTGCCTGGCCTCCTTTAACACTCATGACAACCCTTGTTACAGGTGAGGAAACCGAGGCACAGAGTAAAGAGAGAGCCAGGCGGTCCTGCCGCTGCCACTGCTCCAGGATTGTCCCTCCTCCGTGTTAGCGAGATGAGAATGAGGTGGTGTTCGTGCGTTCTTTGTTGGAGTGTCTTTGTCCCCAGGAGATGACAGCCCCTGGGGGGCAGAGACTGTTCCTCATCCCTCAACCTGGACGACCCTGGGGCACCCCCACCCGTGGGGCCTCCACTAGGTTTCCTACCCCCGGGGACACGGCCCAGGAACCTGACCCCTTCCAGCCCCGTCACTGTCATCCAGCTCCCTGTGGCTTTGGCCGTGAACATAGAGTGTGTTGTTTATCCTGGGCAGGGGACTGCTGGGTCCCGACTGTGCTGTCACGTCCTATCCGCCAGCTGCTCGTGCTGATCTGTGATTCTCAAGTTCTTGGGGCTCCCTCTTGTCTGTCCCCTTCCTTTTTGGAGGGAGGTGGGAAGAACAGACGTGCGAAGGTGAACTTACCGGGCCGCGTGTGCACCAGGACGTTTTCTGACAGCGTGTCTGTCGCCTCTGTCTCAACAGCTGAGGCCAGTGCCAGCTGCCAGCCAAGCAGTCAGCTTTGGCAGCGTGCAGCCCCTTTCCTGAAATATCGCACATTCCTCTCCAGTGAGTGGGGCGTAAAAATAGGTACCAGGCTCCACTGCGGTCTTTCTGTTTTTAGAGCAGGCGTGGCCAGCAGAGACCCATGTCCCCATGCTGGTGACCGATGCCCAGCCCGGCTGAGCCTCCCTGGGCTTCGTGAGCATTTGGGACATTGATGGGGTCGGGAGGCTGTCAGGGTGGCTGCAAGGAGAGGGGCTTCCTGATTTCCTCTCCCAGCTCCTCCGTATCAAAGACTGTGGCAGACCCTGAGTTGAACCCCCTGCCTGGCTTTCTGCCTATGGCCAGCGCCGGTGACCTGCCATCCAGGGCTGCCAGCTGCTGTGCCCTGGCTCCAGTTGCTTCGTGCGGCATGAGAGACCAACACGACCTTCCATCCCAACACCCTGCTCTTTTCCCACACCCGGACAGAATGGACTATTTTCCAGAAATAGGATCGCATCTGGGACTCCGCTGTCTTCCCACCGTCCCCCCGCCCTTCCCCGGCCCTGCAGCTGCTTGAGGGCCCAGGTAGCGGGTCTGCAGGGCTGCCCAGCTGGGCCCGCTTCCTTTTTAATAAAATGGGACTGCCGGTGCCCCTTGCCTCCTGGGGCTCTGGGAGGGGCTCACACACTGGGCGTCAGGTGCAGCCGTGGGTCTCGGCCCCATGCTGGGCATGTGGTATGTGCCCAGCAACTGCAGCTCCTGCTGTCGTCCAGCGGTGCAAGGTCCCACGTCGGCACCCAGCGTGGTGATCGGGGAGGACTGTCATTTTAAAGGCAACTTCAGTCATCCTTTATTGGCAAAATTGAGAACAACATACACATAGGAAAAAAGTCTTAGGAGAAAATGTTTGAGAGCATTTTTCTTCTCTAAGGTCATGTTCACCTCCGAAGCCCCAAACCTGTCACCACTGTTGGCGTGACCCTGTCTTCTAACCAGATGACACCCACCCTGGAGGGGCTGTCACAAGGCCTTGGTTACCCAAGACGCTTCTGTTTGAGAAGGTCACACCCAGTCAGTCCCCAAAGCAGCCAGAGAGCTGCGGTGACAGGTGTCTCCCTGGCATCTGTGGCTTGGGCCATGGCTGACCTCCACGTAGACAAAAGATTCATCCTCACCTTCCGGAAGCTTCTAAGCAAAGATGCCCACTGGAGAAATTGCTCATCTTTCAAGAGCCTGGGTCTGGCACAGAGCTCCGTTTTTACTAAAACTTCCTTACACTACAGTTTCCTGATCAGTGTCAGCTCTGTCCCGAGTCTCGGGCCCCACTTCCGAGTTGTGCTAATGATTTGCTTATTTAAGGAAACCACCATCTCTGTGCCTGCAGTCTCCTGTGCTGTGTGGAATTTGGAAATGCACAGAGCATTCAGAATGCTTCTCCCAGAGATAGTCCTTCCAGTGAGGTGGTGGATGTGCATATAGAAATCCCGCTGCCCACGCTCAGGCTCTCGGCCGGCTCCGTGGACACAGTACCAGCAGCCCGTGGCTTTCTGAACCTGCGGTGACGCCCAGCTGCGACTTCAGGCCTTGCAAACACGCAGCCCGAGTTGCAATCCCAGCTGCACTGTCTCCCAATGGATTAATGACCTAGGGCAATTTACGTAATCACCCCAAACCCCCATTTTTTCATTTGAGAATGAAAATAATTAAAAAGGCTACAGGCCTGATGCATCTGGGACAGCAGAGATCTACATTTGTTCTTAGCCGCAGCTCCTGGCAGAGCCAGTGCTTCGATGTCTGCTTTTTGGGTTTTATTTCCTGTGACACTGAGCTTCAGGGCAGCCTGGGCTGGTGACCGGAACCTGAGTTCTTTGTGGCCTCATGATCTCGTCTTCCGAGCTGGAGCAAAGACCTCTGGCCACCAGAAGCCGGGCTTTAGGAGAAGTCCCAGACTCAGAGAACACACACAGCCTGTGGTGTGTGCAGACAAAGCCGTATTTTCTTATCCTTGCCGTGACACACACGTCCCTGCTCACTGGAGAGAGTGGACAGTGCCGTTGTCTATAGAAACTTGAAAGAACTGAACGGCCTCTTGATTAAGTGAAGACATATGACGAAGGAATAAAGAGTGTGTTTTGTATGTTAAGTTAGCACCGTGTGGAATTATTATACTCAGTAACTGAAAATGCTACTCTGACGTATAGCTGATGGCATTAGAAAGGGGGCATCCTTAGAAAGCAGATTTGGTAGTATGCTTCTAAAACCATAAAAAAAGAAAGGTTTAAACCCTTTGTGTTTTGATGTTTCTGCAAATCTGTCTGAAGAAATGACCCCAGATAGCAGAGAGCTGTACGCGTGAAGATGCGCGTGGCAGCTGTCAGCGTCAGAACGGAGATTACAGATTGTCCCACCGTGAGACACGGCTCAGCAGGTGATGGGACAGCTACTGAATACAATACTTTACATGCATTATAAACAATGGGTATAGAGACCCTGCGTCAGGTCAGTATGGATGACGCTTGTGATTAAGTATAAAAGCTATACCCCAAATTACATGTCTGACAGGACCCAACCTCATAAAATGCGTAAATGGAAAAGGTCACACAAAAATACAAAAAGTCGTCGTGACGGGAGGGGAGGGTGATGACTGATTTTCTTCTATATCCCAAACTTTCCGTAATGCAGTTTTACTTATTATTTATTTATCGATAAAAGTGGAGAGGAGCAGGAGGGAGTGGACACGGTGGGGAGGAGATGTTTTCAGGATTGATTTTAGGCACGATTGAGAGGGCAGTTTGCTTGCTCTGCAGGGCTCGGAGGATGGCAGGCTGGGCATGTGCCGCCCTGAAGAGGTTTAGGTTTGCTGGCAGCGATTTGTTGGTCAGAGCAGGTCAGCAGTATCGTTTTAGGGAGGCCAGCATCCGGGTCAAGGAAAGAATTTGCGGCGCTCGGGTGGGCGCCTGCTGTGCTGGGTGCCGGGCCTCATCCTGCCCTCCGGGGGTATCACCACCTGAGGCTGGGGTCCGCCCCATCACCCACTGGGCAGCTCCTGGTTAGGAAGGTGCAGAGACCATGCTGGGGGAGGCAGGAGGGATGGCGAGGGCCAGGGGCCCCAGAGCTGCTGTAGCTTAGCGCATGGCAGGGCCTTGGCATCAGGGCTTCTGGTGCATTCCGGGTGGCTGAGGACAGACAGAAAGTTCCAGCACGTTACTGCTGGTGTTGGTACCGTGCTGGAGAGGGGCTGCATGTCACGGTCAACTCTAAGGGCGCTCTCTGTTTTCTCTCCTTCCCATGCCCGCTGCAGAGCCAGATGGAGTTCAGCATCTCCTCGCTGCCCGTCCAGGAGCCGGGCACCGCCGCCAGCGAGCCCAGGCCGCTGTCCAAAGCCTTGCAGGGCTCGCAGGCCCTCAAGGGCTCCCAGGGCAGCCGGTCGTCCAGCCTGGACGCGCTGGGGCCCGCCCGCAAGGAGGAGGAGGCGTCCTTCTGGAAGGTCAACGCTGAGCGGTCCCGCGGGGAGGGCCCCGAGGCCGAGTTCCAGTCGCTGACCCCCAGCCAGATCAAGTCCATGGAGAGAGGGGAGAAGGCCCTGCCCGCCTGTCACCGGCCAGAGCCCACCCTGAAGGACAGGGAGGCCAAGGTGGACAGGCCCGGCGCTGTCCCCCAGGAGCCACGTGAGTGGGCCCCTGCTGTCCAGGGCCCTGGTGAGGCATGGCCCGAGGCTGCCCTGGCCGAGCCCACCGGGAAGCTGCCGACCTCCGAGGACAGGCAGGATGACGGGGAGGATGTCCTGTTTGCAGACCCCGTGCCCGTACAGGTGAGTGGTGCTTCTTCCAGGGGCGACGGGCCCTGATTCCTTCTGCACATGCCCCCCCCGACTCCTGCCCTCCCCGCCTCTTCCTTGAAGGGCTTTGGGGTCAGGGGCCATGGATACATATGCCACGAGATGAGCTTGCAGTTCCGTCCCGGTGCTGTGACCTGCTTCCTGTTGGTGGCCCACATGACGTGTCCCCTCCTGGGTGTGAGCACAGGCAGCTCACGAGAGAAGGTGCACAGCGTGGGGGGCCTGGGAGTCGAGCGCTAATGAGGAAGGGACCCTGGAGCCTCCTCCAGGAGCGTCACCGCAGGGGACTCTTGCTGAATGCCCAGGCAGGACGGAGTCAGGGGTCCAGAGTTCTCTCCAGGGGACAGAGGAGCAGGAGGAAGACCTGGGTCCCTGGAGAGGTGGGCGGATCCTGGGGAAAGCAGGACCCATGAGAGAAAGAGTCACCCGGTAGCCTGTGTCTGGGTCCCGTGTCCTGGAGTGGGGACCGTGTTCTGCACCAGGCGGCCTGGGGTGCTTGGGACGTTGAGACAGCAGAGAGAAGACAAAATGTTTGTGGATGACTTTAAATGGCTCTAGTGTTGGAGGATTACACGAAACTGAGAAGAGAAAGATGCTCATCGCACTTGAGAGGGCGGCCTCGGCTTAGGCGCCTGTTTCAGGACAAGCGTGTTTCTGGGGAATTGTGACCATGCATCCAGCCCACCATCTGCAAGACTCCTCTGTCCACTCTGGGGATGGCTCTTTGTGGCCCGGGACAGCCACATCTCCCGGCCATTTGGAGCCTGTCTGGAGGGGGCAGGTGCTGGCTGAGTCCTGAGAGGGTGTAGGGAGGACGCGAGGTCCCCTGTTCCCGGGAGCGCTCCTCAGCGGCGCTGGCCTGAGATGGGGCCGTGTGGTGACAGGAACCCTATCGTCCTCAGACACACACGCCACTTCCCACATGGCCTGCAGGCTCTGCACCCAGAGGGCCACCACGGCTCCAGGCGGTCTTAGGCCTTTGCTTGGTGGGGGAGCTGCCCCCAGCCAGCAGCCCGTCCTTGGGATTGGGTCTGGATTTGGGTGGGGGGAGCCGCCTGCTGGCAAGGCAGGCAGGCACACGGCGGGGTCCCACTGGGTGCCCCCTGCACGGGGCCTTGCTGGCCTCCTGGCTGCCTGGCTGGTGGGGCCAGGATGTGCTTTCCTCCACGTCCCTGTCATCCAGCCTCCTCTGTCCCTTGGGATTCCTCGGCTGTCTTGTGGTCACGTTTCTTTTGGTTTCTTTATGTATTTTAAAAGCTTTTTATTGTGGCAAAATTCACACATTTTTGCCATTTTAGCCATTTTAGAGAGTAAATTCAGTGGCATTAAGTGCCTTCTCAGTGTTGTGCGACCGTCACTGCCACACATCTCCAGAAGTCTTTCATCCTCCCAGACGGAAACTCTGTCCCCCGTACACGCCAACGCCCTC
This sequence comes from Galeopterus variegatus, assembly GCF_000696425.1. NCBI lineage: Eukaryota > Metazoa > Chordata > Mammalia > Dermoptera > Cynocephalidae > Galeopterus > Galeopterus variegatus. The sequence continues at coordinate 24,769 of NW_007731894.1, forward strand.
ACCAGGCCACCCCCGCTGTCCTTCAGCCCCTGACAACCCCCGTTGTAATTCCTGTCTGTGAATCTGGCTGCTCTGGGGACCTCATGTAAGTGGGTCACACGGCACCTGTCCTTTTGTGCCTGGCTTATGTCCCTCAGTGCAGTGTCCTCACGGTCCGTGTTGGAGTGTGTTGGGATTCCCTTCCTGTAAGGCTGGTGGTGTTCCACTGTGTGGAGGGACCATGTTTTGCTTGTCACCCATCGCTGACAGACCCTTGGGCCGCCTCCACCTTCTGGCTCTTGTGAGTAGCGCTGCTCTGAACCCGTGTGTGCGACTCTGTCCTCGAGACCCTGCGTTCAGTTCTGTGGGGTCCGTGCCTGTGGTGGCGTCGCTGGGGCCCGTGGTGACTGCGTTGGTACTTTGCAGGAAGCGCCCCGCTGTTTTCCGCAGTGCTGCCCCAGCTGATGTCCCCGGCGGTGGCTTGGGGCCCCTTTTCCCCAGCTCCTCCCCAGCAGGTGCTGCTTGTGTGTCTTGGATGGCAGCCACCCTGATGGTTGTGCGGTGGCATCTTGGGGTGGATGCGAGCATCTTCTCGTGCACTTGGTGGCCATCTGTGTATCTTTGAGAAATGTCATTCAGATCCCTTGCCCATGCGTTCACGGGGTTGTTTGTTCTTTTGTCATTGAGCTGTGGTCATCTCCTAATGACTGGGTGTTTCCTGGAGGGTGTGTCCCCGCCTGCCTTATGGATGACCTCGTCTGCCATCCTCTGGAGGAAGGGGAGCCTCTAGTGCCTTCCGCCTTCCATCAGCCGCACGTCAGCGTTGTGGCCTGTCCTCTTCCTCACATTAGTCCCCCATCTGGAGCATGTCACCTGCACCGGCACCCTGCCCACCCCACTGGTGTGTTCTTTCTCGAACCCTCCTGCCCATCGGCTCCCTCTTGCAGACGGGCCCAGCTCGCCCCTGTCCCCCAGTGTCTTTCTCCGAGACTCTGCAGCCGGGTCTTCCCTCAAGTCTCGATTGTAAGAGTCACAGGAAAGTGTGTGTGGTGGGGGCAGGGAAAGGAGAGAGCTCACGAGGTCCCTGAGAAAGAAGGGATTTCTGAGAGGACAGCGCAGAGGCAGCTGCCACCGCATTCTAGAAACTGGAGGGAAACCAGGAAAAGGGACACTTGCCAGAACTCTGCTTTCCCTGCATTGGTGCATGTGGCATCGGGCTCAGACAGGCTCCCAGGGTGGGCCACCAGCTCCGGGGCCTCTGGGGCCTCCACGCGAGCATTCGTGCTTGGTGCCACGTGGGGGGTGGGCGTCAAGGTTTCTCCCGCCAGGGGACACCTGCTTGGGTTAGTCTGGAGACCATGGCAGCTTGAAGCACAGGCCGCTGCGTAGAAGCCATCGGGGGGGCTTGTGAGCACACCAGCCTCAAGGGATGACCACAGAGGGGCCCCATAGGATGGCCCCACTGCCCTGGAAATGGAGAACATTCCTGGATCTGGGGAAATCACTCTGTGACCTTGACATAATCCGAAAGAAGGAAGCGTCAGGTTCTTTCCCCACGTTTTTTCTCTCAGCTCAGTGTGTGTGTTTTTGTTTTGCGTGTCTGCGTGTGTGTGTGTTTCACGTTAGAAAGAACATCTTTATAACTTGTTCTCGTATTTTGTGGTGACTAAATTGGAGCACGTCTGTCATTCAGAACAGGACAGATGTACAGGACCGGAGAAGCGCACCGTTTCCTTTTCCCTGCACTTTTCCAGGTCTCAGCCGCTGTGGACGTGCCTGCGGTGCAGTGGGGTTAGTGACGGGGCCCGCACAGGGCCACGCGTGTAAAATTTTCTGTAATTTTCTCAGCCCGGGTGCAAAGGTAAATTAAGGTCAGGGAGCTGCTGAGACAGAACCAGGCTGGGTCTCTTGGGTCATTTTAAATGAGGTGCTGTTTTTAGATTACGCGTCACTGAGAAACACGTTCGTGCCTGACATCAGTATTTTTTGTCCCTCTGCAGGTCAGCTCGAGTAACATCGTCCTGAAGACGGGCTTTGATTTTCTGGACAATTGGTAAAATGTGTTCGGTGGAAAAATGAAACTAAGAACCCCAAAGTGTTCTCCAAAGTGGTGTGGCAAAGGAGGGTGCAAAGGGCAACGTTTCTTTGTGTATTTTCCTGGTTTCTCTACAGTCTTTTCTTAATCATTTGGAAACCAGTCAGTATTGCCAGATTTTTCCTTTTTTTGGTAAAACCATACATACGTGCTATTTTCAATGATTTGATAACAGAAGTTTTACATTTAGAATTTTTAAGGACTGTTCAGAATTTAATAAATCTTGTAAATAAAACTTCTGTTCCCAGTTTCCCCCGTCCTCAAAGGGAGTTTTCTCAGCCAAGTCAGAAAAATCGTAAAAGTGATTTCCGTCTCTGTTCCCCCACCGCCTTTTTGACTGCGTGGGGTTCCCTTTGATGGTGGACTGATGGGGACGTCCTCAGTCATGACGACATTGTCCCCGGCGCAGCTCCCACCACGCACCTGTGGCCGTCCAGGCCTTCTCCTGCCAACGGCGCGTCTCTCCACCACGTGCCCCGCACCCCACCCTGTGTCATTTCCAGGAAACAGACCGCTGGCACGTGGCAGATGTCCTCTTCAGACTGCCCCTATGCTTAGTCTGGGTGTGGCTCGTGTTTAAAAGAGTGGCACGTTTAAAAGTTTCGTATTAACTTTTCCTTATGTTGTATGTAGATTAGCAGCTGTGGGGTCACCACTTTTCTTGGTTTGTACCAGTTTTCTTTTGCAAATTCTTCCTCCTTCTGTGACCTGTCGTTTGTTGCCTGTACCTGGCGCCTGCAGGAGTCAGGGCAGACGGCAGGCGCTGCTGGGGACGGGGCTCTTCTGATTAGTCGTGTTAGAACCTTCCAGCACGAGACTGCCAGGCAGCGGACGTCTGTCACCCCAAGGACTGCTCAGGCTGCATCGTGGCAGACCCTCCCCCAACCCTGACAACCACCAGAAATGGAAGAGTGGTTTCTGGTCTCCGCAGCAGTGCCTCCTGGAGACCTTTGTCACCACAGAGGTATGGACATTGGCGTAGACTCCGCGGCTGCCCTGCAGAGCAAGGTGACCATGTCCCAGACCACCTAGGGGACCCGTGAGCTTCGCGAGCCTGCAGGAGGTGCTGAACCAGCAGAGCTGCACCCTGTCCAGTGTGACCTGCGCCACGTGTCGCTGTGTTTCCTCACCTGAAGCCTTAACCCCTGCGAGTCCTGCCAATGAGCCCTTGGTTTCAATACCAAAGTGTGTCTTTTTTCTTTTTTTAATGCCCTTTTCCTAGGACTTTCTGAAATGATTTCCAGAATATCTGACCTGGCTCCAGGGTAAAGCACGTGGCAACCCCTCCCCCGCCGCCCCTGCTGCCTTCCTGCCTGGGGAGGTTTCTGCCAGGGCTGTGGTGTGGCCTCTGTTTGATTTGGTCCCCGACAACTGCTTTGTGTCCGTAAACCTCATTTGGTCCCTTGGGGCATGGGATTTACCTTCCTCCTTTAGGGACTGACCGTAACTTACAAATACAGGTTCATTACGTTGCATTTAAGTATAGTTGATGTGGGTAGAAAGGTTCCCAGCTGGCGATGAGGGAAGGAGCTCACGAGTCCCAGTGGCACAGGCTGAGCGGGGATCAGGGGCCTCCACTGCCTTCCCGAGGACTCGGGAGCGCGCACTGTGAGCGGCGTTCCTTGGAGAGGTCTGGTCAGGACGGCTGATCAAGGCCGTCTGTCTGTCCTCTTGGGAGAAATGCTTACTCCTTTCCCACTTTCTCATGAAGCCCATTGTTGCCTTCAAGTTCTCCCCGGAGCTGAGGGGTGTGGGGGTCACTGAAAGCTCCTGCCTC
>NW_007731894.1:28903-30722 GCF_000696425.1 Galeopterus variegatus
CTTCCTGCCTGGGGAGGTTTCTGCCAGGGCTGTGGTGTGGCCTCTGTTTGATTTGGTCCCCAACAACTGCTTTGTGTCTCTAAACCTCATTTGGTCCCTTGGGGCATGGGATTTACCTTCCTCCTTTAGGGACTGACCGTAACTTACAAATACAGGTTCTTTACGTTGCGTTTAAGTATAGTTGATGTGGGTAGAAAGGTTCCCAGCTGGCGATGAGGGAAGGAGCTCACGAGTCCCAGTGGCACAGGCTGAGCGGGGATCAGGGGCCTCCACTGCCTTCCCGAGGACTCGGGAGCGCACACTGTGAGCGGCGTTCCTTGGAGAGGTCAGGACGGCTGATCAAGGCCATCTGTCTGTCCTCTTGGGAGAAATGCTTACTCCTTTCCCACTTTCTCATGAAGCCCAGTGTTGCCTTCAAGTTCTCCCCGGAGCTGAGGGGTGTGGGGGTCACTGAAAGCTCCTGCCTCAGTACCCTCTGGGGCCGGTGCCCAGCAGCATCTAGTTAACCTTCCTAAGAGTGTTTCTTAGTGGGATAGCCTCCTGAGACTAAACGTAAAATCCAAACCTGGCGAGTCCTGGAGGGTGTCCTCAGGTCGTGTTGCTTGGGCTTTGCTTTGGGAGAGGTGAGGGCCTGGGGGATGTGGCTGGTGGGATTCCACCCTGCCCGACCTGCAGATCTTCCTCCACACCTGGGCAAGTCTGTGCAAAGATGATTTCTTTCCAGTTCCTCCAGATAATCTATGTGAGTGGAAGGAGTAGTTACGCTCTATATTTACTGTGCCCCCCGTGCCCCCAACGCATCAGGTTGGAGATTCTAAAATCAGGACTTTATATTTTTTTAAAAATGCACACTTCAGCTGAAGCCATGGGTCACTTTGAATCCCCACCGCAACCCCGCTGTCCGCACCCGGGATTCAGCTCAAGGATTCGATGTCTTGCTTTCCTAGACTGCATTTTGCAGGAGCTCCCCAGGAAATCAGACTCCATCCAGTCTGTGTTTCACTGGGGGCCTCTCCCTGGCCCTTGGGTTTGGGAGCACTGCCCACGTGGGGAACTGCGGGGCCTGTCACCACCACAGCCCCACCCCTTGTGTGGATGTCACTGTAGCCTCTCTTTCTTTGATACACATTTTCAAAAATGATAAATTCTTACTGACAGCTTGTAACTGGGTCATATTTTATACTAATATCCTTTAATAAAGCCATTTAAAAATGCCAGATGTGTCTGCTTTGGGCCTCTGCTGGCATCAGGAAGCCTGTGAGGACGATTGTAATGGAACCCAGGAGAGAAAAGACTGGATACATGCTACTTCAAGCCAGCCTGAAAGCTGACTCTGCACAGTCCTGGCTCAGTCCTCTCTGCGGGTCAGGGAGGTGACAACTCCTGGCGGGAGGGTGGGCTCTGCCCTGGAGGGCTGTGGGACAAGACTTTCCGAGACGAGCTTATTGTATTGAGTGACAGTGACTCAAAGGCAAACGTTGTCCCCCTGAGAGCTTTCATGTGGAGTCTGGTTGAAGCTGATTTTTTTTTTTTTTGAAGAAATACAGAATGAAAGCATGACCTTTTCTATTCACTAAATAAAGTGCAGGTGGTAAATGACCAACTATAGATTAAGGAGAATGCTTAGATGTCAATTTTCCATATCAAATAAGCTTTTAGAACTAATACCCATCAGGAAAATGGTGAATCAGGTTGACAGGCTTCTCCTAACTTCTTATCACGCACATTGTGACCTTTGCTACCTTTGGGACCAAAGATTTTGGGGGAGAGCGAGGGATTGTCCTTGCTGATGTATTGGTATATGGGGCTTTTTTTTTTT
>NW_007731894.1:31234-33869 GCF_000696425.1 Galeopterus variegatus
TGACCTTTGCTACCTTTGGGACCAAAGATTTTGGGGGAGAGCGAGGGATTGTCCTTGCTGATGTATTGGTATATGGGGCTTTTTTTTTTTGCCTTTTTCGTGACCGGTAAGGGGATCGCAACCGTTGGTGTGGTGTCGCCCGCATCGCGCTCAGCCAGTGAGCGCACCGGCCATTCCTATATAGGATCCGAACCCGCGGCGGGAGAGACACTGCGCACCCAGCGCTGCACTCTTCCGAGTGCGCCACGGGGCCGGCCCTATATGGGGCTTCTGATGACATTTGTGCACCATTGAGTGTTGGATGCTTCTTCCTACACAGTAGGGGAGGGGACAGAATAGTTCCCACGCTCCTGGGTTTGGCAGCTTTTACGGTACGTCAGTGCGTGATAGTAACATGTCCAGAAAGTGTTTCTATGCAAGAGGGAGCTGTGACAGAGACATGGTACACCAGGGAGGGAAGGTGCTGAGTCAGGGACAGGAATGCCAGCTGTGGTGGCATGGGATGTTCATGGGGCTTTTCCAGCAATTTCTCTGGGCTGATCCCATGCTCCTCTGTCATGTGATGAACTGCCCGCTTTCCAGATACCTGGATACCAAGAGGGAGCTCCCAGGAGGAAACCAGTGTCTCTGAATCTCTGAGTTGAGGGGGAGAGGAGCACCCCTGGGTATAAGGTAAACCCAGAAATGAAGAGCAGCGTGAGGCTGCTGGGACTGCTGTGAGAAAATGCCGCAGACCGGGGGGCCTCAGCATGTTTTTCTCCCGGTTCTGGAGGCTGGAAGTCCAAGATCAGAATGTCAGCAGTTTGGGCCTTCTCGCTGCATCCTTTAAAAGGCTGTCCCTGGGTCTGTGTTGTCATGTCCAAATCCCATTGTCTTATACGTGCAACAGTCATATAGGATTGGGTCTGCCCCGACACCCCATTTTAACTGACACCCTTTTCAAAGACATGTGTCCAAATACAGCCACTGTCTGAGGTCCTGGGGGTTATGACTCCAACATGTGAATTTGGGGTGGGCATAATTCAGCTCCTAACAAGCAGCAACCCAAACTAGAAACAAAAATACCGCTCGTCATGGCAATCAGACATATAAAGTATCCCGCAACCAACTTAAACTTAAACCAACCAACTTAACAAGCATGCAAAGACTTCTTTCAAGAAAACTACAAAAATTAAAAAGAATTAGAAGTAGATCTGAATAATTCTGAATGAGATAACTTCATATAAAAGTGTTAATTCTCCCCAAATCATCTTATAACGTTAGTGCAATCAAATAAAAATTGCAGCTGGATAATTAGAGAAGTTTGGTAAATTTACTCTCAATTACAAACAGACATGGTTCACTGAGGACTTAGAAGGGGAGAGGCTTGCTCTGTCAGTCATGAAAGCGGCCACAGAATTAGTCTGAGGGTACTGGTGCGAGGACAGACGAGCAGGTCAAGGAAACAGGATGGAGCTCAGGGAGAAACCCACCCATGGGTGGGACCTTCATTCACGACCCAGGTGGCACCACAGACTGGCAGGGAAAAGGAAGGATTCTCCAGTGGATGGGTTCTCAGTGTACAGAGAAATATAAACGTAGATTCCTACCCAGTACTATGCAAAAGGTGGGCTCTATGTGGATTCAAGACCAAATCGTAAGAGGTAAAACAGACCTAGCACAGGGGAGCGTCTTGTGACCTGGGGCAAGGGAGGACTCTGGTAAAAGCTCAAAAGTGCAAACCATGAGGCAAAGTATTGAATCCGAGTACGTAAAAATCTAGGATTTCCATCCGTGAAGTGCACTGCAGAGAGCTAGTTAGCTGAAAGGCCAGGAAGGATATTTGCTATGTCTTTCTGATAAAGGACAGCATCAGGAACACACAAGGGGCTCCTGTCAATTTACAAATAGAGGCCAAGCAGCTGCGATAGGAAATTATCGGAGAACAGCCTGAAAACTGGAGCATGTGGAAAGGAGCTGGAAATAACTGGTACTCAGAGAAGAAAACTTAGAGCAGGTGATGCCACGTGTTGACAGAAATGGGACACGCTGGGGAGATGAAGCAGAGTCGTTACTCCTGGAGAGGGGCTGCTCCTGGCACCTAGTGTGCAGCGGCCGGAGACACCGGGAAACGTCCCACGGCACGCAGGGCTGCCCTCCACGACCATGAGTCACTCAGCCTAAGATGTGGGTGGTGCTGAGTTTGAGGAGTCCTGGGAACTGTGCAGCCAGTGTTGACAGTCATCTGGTACTGCTCTGCCACATTAAGTATACGTATATCTTGTGGCCCTGAAATCTCCCTCGAGGATATACAACCCAGGGAAATTCTCACCTGGGGACTTGGGCCTGTTCGTTGCCCAGGGCTGTCGGTTGCAGTGCTATTGCAGGAGCTGGTGGCCAGCTGATGTCTGTCACCAGGAGGAGGGCCAGATAAAATGTGGCGGACCCACCCCAGGAGTATTATGCAGCAATTAAAAGCAACAAATTCGGGCCGGCCCGGTGGCGCACTCGGTTGAGTGCGGCACTTGGGAGCGCAGCGGCGCTCCTGCCGAGGGTGCGGATCCCATATAGAGACTGGTCCGCTCACTGGCTGAGCGCGGTGCGGGCGTGACACTGAGGGTTGCAATCCCGTTACCGGTCACGAAAAAAGACAAAA
>NW_007731894.1:34505-35241 GCF_000696425.1 Galeopterus variegatus
ATTTGAAAGAATGAAACGATCGCCCATGGAAGGAGCCAGGGTGGGATGGGGTGGAAGGAGAGGATTACGACAGAGGGGTCTTCAGTGGACCAGTCACCATGTGACAGTAGCCGCCTGCTTGCAGGGAGGTGAGACGTCGCACAGCCTAGCTCTGTTGCTGAGTGCTCGCATCAGACGGGAGTCTCATCTACTTAGCTGGCGTGTTAGGTCACAGGTGGCCCTTGGCCAGCACTGGTTAGGTCTCTTGTGGCTCAGTTGTGTTTGCGATTTGTGTTACTCTCTGTAGTTGCACATCAGACAACATCTATAAAGCCCCCTGGATCAATCCAGGCACTTCTGTATGGGGCTGGGGTGACGGAACAGGTTGGGAGGAGAGTGGGGTGGGAACTAGTGACGTCTGATGCCCTGGTCCTTGCGGGACAGAAGCCATGCAGGCTGAGTGGGGTGGGGAGGTGATTTCATCCACTGGCTGACGCCTTCACCACAGCAACCTGAAGTTTACTCCACTTAAGGGTTTGTCACCCAGTAAAATCATAGACAATAACATGTGTGAGGGTGTTTAAAAATTATTTTAAGTCACCTAACTACATTACATAAAGTGTGAAAAACATGGTGGACGGCTTTAACACAACACCAGCATTTTAAAGCATCTACTTCCAATCTTTTATTGTGAAAATATCCAGGTCCAAGTGGAAAGTGACTTTCACAGGGACAGCCCAGGCTGGAAGTGAGGTGC
>NW_007731894.1:36246-38379 GCF_000696425.1 Galeopterus variegatus
ATATCCAGGTCCAAGTGGAAAGTGACTTTCACAGGGACAGCCCAGGCTGGAAGTGAGGTGCACCTGCACGTCTGGAGAGCGCACGGCCCAGCAGTTCTCCTGCACCGCCAGCCCTGTTTCCCTACCCCCACCCCATGTTTTGCCCCCCTCCGCTGATTCACGCCAACATCTAGCTCCAGGATCACAGTAATATGTTTTTTCTGCAACAATAATATGTTTTTTCTGCTTGGTCCTTACTATGCCACAGCCTGGTGCAGGCACTGGGATTCAGCAGTGTGGAGTCACTACCCTCATGGGGCTTACATTCTTCTAGTGGAGGAGGCAGGCCAAATATATGGGCACACAATGATTTTATAGCTGGAAATTCTTAAAAGTGAGTGGTTGAGCATTGCATATTGCACACAGGTATTGATATTCAATGCTGTACCCCATGATATGTACAATAATTATGTTTCAGTTAAAAAAATTTTTTAAAAATAACAACAACAACAAAAATGTGTGGGATTTCTGCTTCTGGCCGTGATAAAGCAATTGGGATTACACTTACCCTCAAGTTATAAACAACTAGAAAGGGGGGCATACTATGCGAAACCTCTGTTTATAGACTCTGGACAATGGGCAGTGCAGGACCGTGATCCCTGAGAGAGGGGAGACAGAGGAGGTGTGATTGCCCTGGCCTTCTGGCTTGAGGCATTTTCTGGACCATGTTGCAGGAAGGGTGATCCTCAGCACAGCATGGAAGTCTCTCTGAGCTTAGGAGAATGAGCTTGGGGAAGAAAAGGTGGCTGTAATTTGCAGGAGGGAACTTTGTACAGAAAGAGCTCCAGAAATACACATAGGTTTCTTCCTGAGTGTGTTGGAGGCAAGTTCTGCAGCACAGGGAGGGAGAAATCCAGACAGAGCCTGGCAATCTTGCTGAACTGAGGCGAGTGAGTCTGGACTTGGGGAGGTCAAGGGAGATAGATGTGAGAGGGCAGAGTTCCAGAGGAAGATTTCTACACATCCGCAGGGGGGTTCTGTTAAGTCATTGGCTAAAGACCAATCTGTGTGCGTGTAGGGTGACACCTAGTGCATGTTCTAGAACAACTTCCAAGGAAATAACAGTTACCAGGAAGCTGTAAGATGAGCAAGTCTCAGAGTTCACACAAGGCCAAGAGTCACCCAGTTTCCCTCCAGCCGAAGTGCAGGCCATGTTGAATATGTGGGGCTCTCAGCTGAGGTTCTTGAAGGGCCATGCATTAGAAGTGCAAAAGCCTCACGAGAAAGAGTAGTCTATATGTGCCCTAAAAGTGTTCGAAAACAAAGCATGAAAGAATCAAGCCAATTCACAAATTACTTAGCAGCCTGCTGGAATAGGTCCAACACTCTTCATAAGAACATTACAAAATCTAGGGCTGGCCCGGTGGCACACTGGAGAGTGCGCCGCTTGGGAGCATGGGCAGTGCTCCCGCCGAGGGTTCAGATCCCATGTGGAGACCGGTTCCCGCTCACTGGCTGANACCTCGCTCAGCCAGTGAGCGGCCGGTCTGTATGTGGGATGCGAACCCTCGGCGGGAGCGCAGCCATGCTCCCAAGCGGCACACTGTAGCAGTGCGCCACCGGGCCGGCCCAGCAGATAGGATATTAAAACAACTGTTATAAACATGATGCATATGCTCAAGGATGAAAGTAGAATGTGAAGATAATGGAGAGAGAAATGAGACTTACAGAGATACAACAATATCTGAAATGAGAATTTCACTGGATTACATTAAAATTAGATGATACACTGCAGAAATTATTGAACTTGAAGACCTAGCAGTAGAATATATTCATAATGAAGCACAGAAACAAAAAGATTAGGGAAAAAATAAACAGACCCTCAGTGTCATGTGGGAAGATATTATAGGATTCAATGTATGAGTCAGCTGAGTCCTAGAAGAAGAGACAGAGGGAGGGATAAAAAAAAAAACCTTGAGGGCCAGCCCAGTGGCGCACTGCTACAGTGCGCCGCTTGGGAGCGGGGCGGTGCTCCTGCCGAGGGTTCAGATCCCACATACAGACCGGTTCCCACTCACTGGTTGAGCGAGGTACGGGCGCAGCACCGAGGGTTGCGATCCCGTTGCCGGTCCCGGTCCGGTATGGGCGTGACAC
>NW_007731894.1:40204-40919 GCF_000696425.1 Galeopterus variegatus
GAGGTGCGGGAGCAACACCGAGGGTTGCGATCCTGTAGCCGGTCCTGGTCCGGTACGGGGGCGACACTGAGGGTTGCGATCTGTTGCCAGACACGGAAAAAAGACAAAAGACAAAAAAACAAACAAACAAAAAAAAAACATACAAATTATAAAAAGCGGAGCAATCACTACAAAATTAAAGCAAGATGCATAGGTAAAAAGTCAATTGTGGTAATAAAACGGAATGCTAAAACATAACCAGCAAGAAAGCAGGAAAAGAGGAAAAACAGAAACAAAGACCAAATGGGACACATATAAAACACAACAAGACGTAGCTGTACGCAACACCGTACTGATAATCGCATTACCTGCAAGTAGTGCGAATGGTCCAGTTGAGAAGCAGAAATTGTCAGAACGGATAAAACAGCAAGCTCTGCTATGTGGTGTCTACAAGAAACGCTCTATAAATATAAAGATGCAGACAGGTTAAAAGTACAAGATTGGAAAAGAATATACTGTGTTACCATGTAGCTACTAATCAAAATAAAGTCGGAGTGGATATATTATTATCAGACACATTAGACTTAGTACGAAGAATATTATCAGGGATAAAAAGTACCTTTCTTAATGAAAAAGGGGTCTGCTAATTAAGAATGCATAACATCCTTTAACTGATATACACCTAACAACAGAATTTCAAAATACACGAAACAAAGATGGACAGAACAGAAAAGAG
>NW_007731894.1:41439-43455 GCF_000696425.1 Galeopterus variegatus
TATACACCTAACAACAGAATTTCAAAATACACGAAACAAAGATGGACAGAACAGAAAAGAGAAATAGACAATCTCACACGTTTACAGTCATGCATCGCTTAACATCGGGGATAGATTCTGAGCAATGCTTTGTTAGGTGATTTTGCCATTTGTGTGGACATTCTAGGGTGCACTTGCACAAACCTAGATGGGATAGCCTACTGCACACCCAGGCTGTATGGTGTAGACATTGTCATCTGATGGGACCACTGGCAGACTTGCAGTCCATATATAGGTATGTATGTCCCATTGATCCTGATTCTCTGGAGAGCCCTGATGGATACACAGGGTTTGTTTAGCATTTCAAATTCAGCCCATGTAATTCGCCATATTAACAGAATAAAGGGGAAAAGCCATATTATCATCTCAATAGATGCAGAAAGAGTGTTTGACAAAATTCAACATCCAAATCATGAAGAAAAGTCTCAGCAAACTAGAAATAAAACGAACCTTTCTCAGGCTGATAAAGGGCATCTACAAAAATCCTGCAGCTAACAACGTATTATCTGGTGAGAGGCTGAATGTTTTTCTCCTAAGACCGGGAACTAGGCAAGGCCACCTGCCTGCCTTCTACTCAACACTGGGCTAGTGTCCTAGCCAGCTCTTTAAGGCATGAAATTGGGAAAAGAAGAAAAAAGTAGAGCTCTTTTTATTCGCAGTTGCCATGATCATGTACATAGAACATCCTAAGGAAACCACAGAAAAGCTACTAGAAATAAACGCCAATTTACAAAGGTCGAAAGAAAGAGGGAAAATATACAAAAATCAATTTATTTCGATATGCTCACGATAAGTTGGAAAATGAATTTTTAAAATGTCATTTATGAGATCACTGAAAAACTGTAATTCTTCGGGAAATTTTAACAAAATCAATGTAACACTCGCATACTAAAAACTACAAAACGTCGCTGATATTTAAAAAGGCAAATAAATAGAGATACTATGTTCATGCATTGGAAGACTCAACATGAAGATTCTAATTCTCTCCAAATTGACCTATAGATTTAATGCCATCCAAATAAAATCTTAGCAGAGCTTTTTTGTTGTTTTTTGTTTTTGTAGAAATTGATACACTGATTCTAAAAATGTGTGTGGAAATGAAATGACCAAGAGTGGTCAAAACAATTTTGAGAAGAACGAAGTGGGAGGATTTGCCCTGATTTCAAGACTTATTGTAAAGTCCCCCTGATAAAGACAGTGTAGAATTGGCATGAATTAAAAAAAAGGGCTCCAGACATACGACGATCTTCCAAAAGTCCGTGGAAAAATAGACTTGACAGATCCTATGCATCTTTCCATGGACTTTTTGAAGTGCCCTGGTACAAGTTGAATTGTTTTTGACAAACACGCTGAACTGATCTAGTGAGGAAACGATAGGCTTAGTGAGGATCGCTGGTGACAAGTGTGCAGAAGAGAGTGTCCTCACACCTGCCCACCGGGACCCTCGCCTCTGACCGTCGTCTCACTCCAGTCGGGGCGTGCATCTGCAGTGAGGGGACCCCAGGGACGGGCTGAGGATATGTACGCATTAGCCATCCATTGCTGCTATATACAAATTTATGCAAACGGAGGCTTTCCATTAATCTTACACTTTTGTCGGTCAGAAGTCCAGTGCGGTCTCATTGAGATAAAACCGAGGCGTTAGTGAGGCCGCGCTCCTTTCTGGAGGCTCTGGGGCAGAATCCTTCCTCCCCTTTTCCAGTTTCAAAGGCTGCCCCCCACCTCTTGGCACCTGACCACCTCCCGCCATCCTCAAAGCCAGCGAAGTGGCATCTGTCTGTCCCTCTCTTCTGCAGCCACACCTGCCTCTGATCTCCTCACCCAACTCCCTCTCCCACTTTTGTGGACCCTTTTGATGACATGGGGCCCACCTGGATGGTTCAGGGTAAATCTCCCTGTCTTAAGGCCACTAATTAGCAACCTTAATTCCCCTCTGTCATGTAACCTAATGTAGTCACACATTCCCAGGATTGGGAT
>NW_007731894.1:43697-54968 GCF_000696425.1 Galeopterus variegatus
GCGATGGGGAGAAGCCAGAGCAGCCAGGCGGGACCCCTTCGTCCTGGCTCTTGGGTCTCGGTCCAATAACTTCCCTCTCTGAGCTTCTCTCCAAAATGGGCACAAGCTTAAGATCACGCTTTGGACATTTCTAGCACAGGACAGTCACCTGGTAAACCTTGGACAAATCTACACTCTTTCATGGCATGCTTTAGGCCCGTAGGTACACTTAAATGACATCCCTCGCAAAATATATCTACACACGAGACATCTAAAATAATATTTAAAAATCGTATCGTGCTTTAGACCCTACGGACCAAACCTATTTATTCCAAAGGCCTGATTACACGGCCCGTATGATGCATGGGCTGCCTCAGATATCAGCACCCTTAATGTCCTAAACGGTGCTGCGGCCTGACGCTGGCCCCCACCAGAGCTGTCTGAAGCGGGGCTGACCCTGCTCAGCGGGAAGTCCATGGGCTTCTGCGGCACACAGGCCGCGGTCCCCGTCCCAGCTGCAGGCCTGGAGCAGGTTGCATTGCTCTTCTGCAAATGAGGACAGTCTCTCCCACTTCACGGAGTCAAGAGGTGTCTTAAGTGCAGTCTGAAAAGCTCCGGGCACTGGGCGGTGGTCGTCAGCACCTCCTGCCACCCCCGCCCGCAGGTGACAGAGGGGCTGCACGGTTCCATGGTTGTGCCTCTGATATATGCCGAGTCTGGGGCGGGCGGTGGCGGATTGAACCCCAGGAGCAGTTTTCGACCTGTGATATGAGGCATCTTCGGGGGACACCTTGGAGAGGTTTGGTGGCTGGTCTGACCCCTTCAATGAGGGGGCTCTAATTTGATCTTTCCTATGCTGAGGCTTTGCACGAGATTTCTGTCGTGAGCAAAAGGTAGGTTGAAGACACCGGGCCCTAGTGTCGCTCGGGGTGCTTCCGTGTCTCAGGTCTGCCCCTAGCAGGCCTCCCTCTCCCTGGAGGTGCCTCAGATTAGGGACAGCCTTACGGGAGGTGCCCACCCTGCCCCAAGCTGCCCCACAGAGTGGACACCAGCCACGTGTGGCTACTGAGCATGGGAACAGGGTTAGGGCTAACTAACATGTGCTGGAAGTGTAAGATACACGCTGGATTTTGAAGACAGTAAGAAGGTGAAATATTTCGTTGATAATTTTGTTAAATTGAATACACATTGAAATAATATTTTGGATATATAGGGTTAAGTGAAATATAATATTAAGATCGATTTTGTTTGTTTCTTTTTGTGTCTTTAAATGTGGTTACCAGAAAATTCTAAAGCTGCACATGTGGCTTGACACGGTATTTCTGTTGAGCAGCACCGTGCAGGGCTTTGTCCCCTTCCAGAAGGGGACGCACATTCTTTCAGCTCAGGGCTGGGGTGCGGGTGTGCACTGCATGGCCAGGAGACACGTGGACAGAGGCCGGGGTCGTGTCCCCATGCAACTCTGTAACTCTGAACGAGTCTGTTTCCTTCTCTGTGCAGTAGGGACAATAACCGCTTGCCTGCCAGCCCCGCAGGGCTCTTGTGACGCTCAGACCAGATGGTAGGGATACTCTCGGGTGGTAGGGTTGGTGGCTTACCCTGCTATGAGGAGAGAGCCTAGGCCCCGAGAATGGCATGGCTTTCCAGGCGGGGCATGAGGCCCGTCACTCTGGGGCTGCTTCTGCCCTGTCTCCCGAGGGGTTCCATGGCCAACCCCATGGGGACACGCTCCCTTCCAGCCCACTGCTCCAGCAAGTCAGCAGATTAATTTGACACGAGAGTTCTGCTGCAAGGGCAGGTCTGCCTTTTGGGCCACCCCAACCTTTGGGACTGTGAGCCAGGAAGTTAAACAAAACTGACCTCAAAGAATCGTGTGGAACCGGCCCTGGGCCAAGCCGTTTTATTTATGCAGCAGCTTTTCGTCCAAAGAGACAATGGGCTTAGAATCATTACCAGGCCGTCTTCACAATGACTCTGTCACCTGGAAGGAAGACGGTGACCATAATTCTTCCCATTTTCCAGCTGAAGAAACAGAAAGAAGAACACAGAGGTTGGGTGTTCTGTGCAAAGGCTTCCGACCACATGGCGGCCATGTCCCCAAGAGCAGCTCGGGGACAGGGAGCCATGGCAGGAGGCGGGTGGGCCATGTGTGGCTGGCAGCATCGGGGCAGGTGGCCAGGACACCTGGGAGTGTGGGGGACAGAGCCAGGGCCGCTTCAGAGCCCCCAAGTGCGGACCAGTGGCCAGGACTTTCATAGGTGACAAATGAGTTGTGTCCTAAGCACAGGTGGCTGAACACAGTCTCTGTCCTGGAGGAGTGTGGACACTCCTTTTCCTGGAGAGATCCCTTCCCCTGTCACACTCGGACTCTCCGTCATCCGATGGCTGAGCAGCCGATGACCCCGCCAACGTCAGGACCAGGCGGACCCATGCCACGTGGCCTTGTTTGGGGTGACGGGGGTTTGATCGTTATTGGATAGTGGGGCAGAACCATCCGGAAAGCAGCCACAGCCTCTAAAATGTGGTTTCTAAGAGAGCATCAGGCTTGCTCACGGCGGGTGGGGAGATGCGGAGCAGCAGGACAGGGTGCCTGGCCCTGGGTCATGTGCAAGTTCCCCCCAGCATGACAGCTCCTGCCCTCCTGCCCTGTCTGCTGGCTGCTCCTCCAGGCAGTGCCAGAGCTGGGTTGGTGGACGGGACAGGGGCTGGGCAGCCCTGGCTGGCCTTGGGCAGCTGGGTGGGGACAGACAGGACCGCGTACTCGGATCTCTGTCTCCCAGCCCTGGCACACCAGCTCCGCTCGCCCTGCAGCCTTCACCCTCCCCGGCGTGGGCTCCTGCCCTGGCTGGTCGTGCATGAGGCAAACAGCCTGGCGAGGCGGACGGAGTGGCCGAGTTCCCTCGGTGTCACTCACCTGTGTCAGCGGTGTCCCGATCAGCCATGCTGACGCGGGGGTCCGTGCTGTGGGGTTCCCTGATTGGCGGGGCTCCTGGGGCCTTCTGGACAGTTCCCTGCCTCTTCCCTCGTTGCCAGTATCTCCAGTCCTGTGAGATTCCAGCCCCAGCCACTCTGCAAGGCCACTTAGGGAAATGAGCTGTTCCACAAATTACCCGCTTTCTGGAGCCAGGCCACTGTCCTGAGCCTCTCCTGTCCATCGGTCGTGTCCCCTGTTGGGGCACAGTGATGAAGCGCTTCCAGTGCCCACGGCACAGAGTTTCAGTTCCTAAGTGCCTCCGTACCGGCAGGTCACAGGAGACACAGGGTAGGACAACGGTTCTGTGATGGGATGAAAGGAGCAAAAACCAGAAGCTGGGTCCCCAGGCCTGGCACGGAGTGAATCCCCACCGTGGTTCTGTCGTGAGTGAGCATGGTGTGGAGCCTTGTGACATCACATCCCGCGGCATGACCCAATCTGCTGCTCAGATTCACGATCACTCTGCACGTGGCAAATGCAAATCAGAAACGCAGAGGGACACTGGGTGTCCTCTGGGCTCCGGGTCCCCTCCCGGCCTGGGTCCTGTGCTCAGCAAACTGCCGTCCGCCCTGAAACACAACCCCGGCTGGTGACTCAGGCAGCTATTTCTGAATTTCCTGGATTCAGCTTTAATAAAAATCGACACGGATGACAGGCTCTGCCCTCTGTGGTCCTAATCGTCGAATCATTTGACAAAGCAGCTCCGCCTTCCAGCTTCCAGTTAGAAGCACCTTCCCCACCCGGTGCCAGGATCTGACCCCCTTGGGGCGGGATCCGTCAGGCTGGCACCATGTCCCGCTGCTGCAGCAGGGCCTGACACGTGTTGCTCCAGCCGTCCGCATCCCCCATGGCCGGACAGAGAGAGACCCCCAGAAAGCAAAGCCTCAGTCTCCTCCCTGAGAGGGTGCTGGGCTTTGCATGGGGAAGAATTCAAGAGCAAGCCAACTGGTGAAAGTACAGAAAAGTTCACTGAAAGAAGGCTGCGTCACAGACAAGGTGGCCGTCCCCTCTGCAATGACATCGTTGTTCCCTGGGTGAGGGTTTTGGTCATTCTTTCTGCAGCTTGCTCAGTTCCACCCTACAGTCTCTCATTACGTCGATCTATGGCACAGTGAAACCTCGTGTTATCACGCCGGTGGATGACCAATGTGTCCCTTTCCGTAATCCTTCATTCTTCGAGGAAGGAGGTCGGGTCCCCTGATCCTTGTCTGACCAGGTTGTTATTTTAAAGTTAATGATTCCACGAGAGGTTTCAAGTCGCCCCTCAAGAAAGTGGCATTACTCACAGCTGTCAGCGTAGCCTCCTGCATCCTCCTGTCTCACCCCTGCTCGTCCACCAGTCCCCATGGACGGGGCAGGGCTGGGGCCGTCCCCGTGCCGGGCAGCCGGACAGACAGCCGTGGGGGCAGCCCGGAGTGTGGACCTGCCTGGGCTGGACACTTAGTGCTAGAAAGTGCCCTAACAAGGCCTTGGGAAGTGGTGGGGGTGGTGTCCCAAGGAAGGCAGAGGAATTTGGCACAGGTAGTGTCACTGAAATCAGTGGTTTTAGGACAGCCTTTCTTGGTTGTCCCCAGTGAATTCATCTGACCTAATGATCCAGTTTCATTTGTCTAGTGCAGGCTACGATTTGGTGTGAGAAATACCCTTGCTGTTAACTTTGCAACTTTCTGGGGACGCCATGGCTGGGCTGAGGTGAGGCCTTGAGGGAGGGGCCACTGCTCTCTGTCCCCCCAGCACTTCCCCAGAGGCTGAGGCTCCTGCAAGGCCCAGGTCAGATAGACACAGGGATGCTCCTGCTCTTCCAGGGACTTCAGAAGGCTGTGGACCCGCAGGCACATGGCGGTGGAGGGGTACTGAAGCCTAGTCCTGCTCTGCACATGGCCACGAAGCCTCAGCCTCGATCTATGACTCAGGGGAACAGAGGAGCTGGGAGTTTTGCCTCCAGTCCATGGGACGTCAGGGACCCCCGTGCAAATTCTTGTGTGTATGTGCATTTTCTAGAGCAAAGTCCTCATACCCTTTTTCTCCCAGGTTCTCAAAGGGGTCCCTGACCCAGAAAAATAAGAACCACTGTACAGGGTGGAGGGAGGTTCTGGCTCTCATGGCCTCCGTGGTTCTAAATCACAGGCATCTCGGTCCCTTCTGTGGGTCCCTGGATTGATGGAGGCGGCACCGTCCCCGTCCTGCCTGGTGCCCGGTGGTGTGACTCAAGGCGGAGTGGTTTGGGGCTGCTGCTGGGTCCCCCCTGTGTTTCTTCCTGGGTTGTGTTCTCCGAGGGGCTATGCTCTTCCTGAGCAACTGGACGCAGGTGCTCCAGTGGGAGCCTTTTCCTGTGGCTCCTGGTCCCCGGGGTTGGGCGTCTCCTTGGGCAGGCAGCTGCCCCAGCTTAGCACCTCGGGTGTCCTTGTCTGGCTGGGGTCTGGCAGCTGCTGCCCAAGCTCCCGGGCCCACTCGCTGGAGGAGAGAGGTGCCACCTGGGGGGTGGCGGCCACAGGCCATCTGGCTTCCAGATGCTTGCACAGTCTTGTCAGTTTTCTCTGCAAACCCTGCTGTTCCCGATGTCTCTGGGTCAGGTCGGAAATCCAAGAGCAGGCAGATTGGGGCGCGCGCAGGGAGTCCGGCCTCCTGGCCTGGGTGTGGGGACAGCCCGCCTCTGCCGACAGGAGAAGAGCCTGGCCAGGCAGCCACCAAGATGTGGGGACAGACAAAGAAACCCTACCCCTCCTCAGCCCTCTCCCTGCAGCACCTTCCTCCGGTGTCTCTGGCCACTGGCGCCCCGGTGGGCCCCAGCCGTCCTTCCTGCTGTGGCTCTGTTGGTCACATCTGTGCAGGTCAGGGCCAGGCTCTTCTCGTCTGTATGGTGGGGACGGGGATGGTGCCGACTCTTGGGAGGACGGGCCTGGCCATTGGTGCCCAGGGCTCCTGCTCGTGGAGCCTTGAATCCCTTCTTTTTTCTTACTCTTTTCTGGCCTCCCCACCACCCCAAAGTGAACTGAAACAAAGCTCCCTCCTGTCTCTCCAGCTGCTGTGTCTTTACCTATTGCCACGGAACAGAGCGTGAGATCGACGGCAGGGCCCGTGGCCCAGAGCAACGGGCGTGTGCTCAGCTCCCCTCCGTGGGTCAGGGACGCGGGCTGTCTGCAGGGCCGCTCTGGTCTGCGGCCAGCTGGCCTCGGGGCGTGGGGGTGACTGGCCACGTCTCTCTTACACCCTGGCAGCCGAGTCGCTGTCACAGGGGTGGCCGCAGAGGACAAGCAGAGCACACAAGGCTGCTCACTCCTCCGGCGCGCCACACTGGCCCGCATGGTGCCAGTCCCGTGCTGGCCCAGAGTCCCAGGGCAGGTGCCACGGTGAGAGGGCTGGGCACAGCGGGGTGAGGGAGGCCACGCGGTCAGTCCCCTCTGCCCAGGCTCTAGTCCCATAGGTAGCATCTGGTCCAACTCATGGCTTATCTTTAGCAAAGCCCTGGGCCGTGTGACTCTTCTTGTTTCTCTCTGACATCTCCTTTGTTATTCTACTATTTTTACCAATTTCTCCTTCCTTCTGTGTCCTAATATCAGGCTCCGCTGAGGTTCTGTCCCCAGAGGGGACACGGATCGTCCTGGGGAAGCTCGACTTTAAACAACTTATCTGAATGGGTACCTTCCAAATTCAAATCAGCACCAGCCCCCAAATCTCAGTAAGGACGCACTCCACTGTCCCCTTTCCTGTGAGGACGTTTTCACGTCTCTATTCCATAAATACCTCAAATCTCACCCTGCAACCGCTCCTCATCCCAGTCACCCATTTTGGCTAGCAGTGTCCCCTGTCCCCTCTGCTGCTGCTCCGCCGGCCCGTGAACCGCTCCTCATCCCAGTCACCCATTTTGGCTAGCAGTGTCCCCTGTCCCCTCTGCTGCTGGTCACGCCTCAGCCTCCTCTGCTGCGCCCGTCTTTTCCTCTTGCCTCCGTCAGCTGCCCGCTGGCCCGTAGGTGGGGACAGGAACAGGGATCCCTTCTCTCTGCCTTCCCCCTTCTCTCAAAGGCCATGTCAGAATCCCTGTGTTTATGGCGTGAGCAGACAGGTCACCTGCTCACTGGCACGCCTGGGGCAGGGTCTGGGCATTTCAGATATAGGGATGGGGTGACGGCTGAGAGAGCAGACTCTGTGCTTCTCTCTGCCTCTGCAGCACTGGAAAAATGCCAACCGCACACCTGGGCAGGTGCATTGGGAGCCCGGCCCCGCCTGTGCACAGCCCAGAGGCCCCAGCATCACGGGGTGGGGGCTTCTCCCCTCCTGCCCCCTTCCTTCCATGGAAGTGATCTCACGCGTCCCATGAAAGGCTCCTTTTTAAAGTGCACATTTCCTTTTCCATTACTTAACGCACACATGATGTCTCCAGCTTCCTTCCAAGTGACTTCATACACGGGGACTGTATGCGTTGCTCCAATTCATATACGTGCCTTGAAAATCTCTATGTAGTTCTTTCAGCACTATGGTAATTAAAACACTTTGGGCAATGCGTGTCTGTGGTTCAGTTTGTTGTAGGAAAATTTTGAGTCTGGAAAATCCGTGCCTCACGACTTAGGGGCAGGGGCTGCAAGGGGGCCTTGCAGCAGCTGGTCGGGGGCCTGCTTTCCCAAATACAGTCAGAGTGGGCGGTGGCAGGGCCAGGCGGGAGGGGCAGGGGTGGAGACAACGTTAAAGAAAACACTATTCAGTGACACCTGTGGAAGACGGTCGGTGGGGAGGCAGACTTTATTCAGGACCCTCGTGACAGGTTTTGCAGTGGGGGAGAGAGGTTTGGGCTCAACTCCAAATACAAGGGAAAGTGGGAATCTGCAGTCCAGGAGCAGGGGGGGTCAGTGGATGGAACATTACTCAGAGGAAACATCAAGGGTCCGGGGCATCCCGGCTAAGCAAACCTAAGAGGATTCTTGCTGGAGGCAGGCCAGGGTGGTCACATGTCACCTGGGATGCTGGGGGATGAGCACCTGATCAGATATCAGGATGGTCAGCATCCAGGGGAACAATCTGGGTTGAACTGATGCAGCAAGAGGAATATGGAAGTCCCATCGTCGAGGCCTTGCTGGGAAGAGGATTCAGAAGCTCCTGACTAGTGTTTGGCGGAGGAGAGAGTCTTTGCAATGAGGAGAGGAAAGTTTCACTCGACGGATGGCATTGCTGTTTCCATTTTTAAAATGATGCTCGCCAGACCCGTCTGGACCACAATCCAAGATCACAACAAACACTGAAGAGGTTCTGGGAAGCTTTCAATCCCCAGGACTCGGGGAAGGATAGGGACACATCTTGGAAGGAGGCTAAAAATTCACCCTCGGTGGTGCTAGGAAGAAACTCTACTCAAGCTCAGTCTTGATTTCCAGAGATTGGCGAGTCCAGGTGGAGAGAGCTGGCCAGCCCGCGACAGGTGCGAGCCGAAACAGAGGACGGCTGATGGCCTCCATCTCAGAAGCCACCCAGCGATGAGCACGGCCACCTGCAGACCAAGGGCAGGAGCCAGCCGAGGAGTCAAAGACCCAAACCCAGTGATGGTGACTTTTAAAGAAGTGATTTCAGGTTAAAAGCAATAGGGGAAAGGAATGAATAAGTTGTAATCAGTATGAGGAAAATCGATAATTAGTCAAATCCCCTTAACTCGGTTTCTCAGAAGTTGGCCCTAAATCTCCCCAAAATTCCACTCGAAGATGTTTTCCCCCCCATGCCCACAAGTGCTCTTCTGAATCTCCTGCCCCTGATTAAGGTGTTCTTTTGCTTTCTGAATTTTTTTTTTCCCTTTTTTGTCTTTTTTACTGACCGGTAACGGGATCGCAACCCTCGGCGTCGCGCCCGCACCACGCTCAGCCAGTGAGCGGGAACCGGTCTCCACATGGCATCCGAACCCTCAGCAGGAGCGCTGCCGCACTCCCAAGCAGCACACTCTCCAGTGCGCCACCGGGCCGGCCCATGCTTTCTGAATTTTCAAGTGGACTTTATTTTTAGAGCAGCTTTAGGTTAACAGAGAAATTGAGCAGAAAGTCTGGAGAATCTCTCTTTCCATTTCCTCTGGTATGAACGCCTTGCATCAGGCTGATGCACGTCACAGTCGACGAGCCAACGTGAGGTTTTGCTGTGAACTGAAGTCCGTAGGCTCTGTCAGGGCTCACTCTTTGTGTTGCACCGTTTTATAGGTACCTGCTGATTTTTATGGAAAACTGCAGGAATTAATTCAGAGGAAAACCCTCCTGTTTTAAAAACATGTCTAAGGCAATTGCTCATTCATCTGAGTTGTATGTTCTTTATTTTTTTTTTTTCCTTTTTGTCTTTTTTCGTGACCGGCAACAGATTGCAACCCTCAGTGTCGTGTCTGTACCGGACCGGGACCAGCAACGGGATCGCAACCCTCGGTGCTGCACCTGCACCTCGCTCANCTCGGTGTTGCTCCCGTACCTCGCTCAGCCAGTGAGCGGCTGGTCTGTATGTGGGATCCGAGCCCACGGCAGGAGCGCCACCGCGCTTCCCAAGCGGTGCACTGTAGCAGTGCACCACCGGGCCGGCCTGAGTTGTATGTTCTTTAGAAAGATTATTCTGTGCCGTGTGCAGGTGTAAAAGTTGGTTGTGCCCATAAGAGTTGTATCAGGCTCGCAGTAAGAATTTCATCACCACAATCAACAATTGTATCCATTTTCTATGAGAAATAAAGGTTGAAGTTTTATGTTTTTTAGTGAAAACACCCTTTGGTCCTGTTACCTCTAGAAGCCCACACTTGTGACATAAATGGCAGTTTAGCTTTCTGAGGGTGGGAGGACCTTGTGTAAGCCCCGTCCCCAGCAATCGTGACCGTCTCCTGGCCGAGTGCCTTGGGCAGGGGAGGGAAGGTTTTGCCCTGGCCCAGTGGTGGGAGGACGCCCTTGCTCGCTCCCTCGTGGAGACACGCTGGACAGGACATTCCGTCTCCTGCAGGCTCAGGCTCTCTCCTTCCGGGAGGCGGCTGATCGGCAGCTGCACCTTCCGGGGTCTGCGCTGAGCCCCGGTGTCTTCTCTGAGTGTTTGGCATCGCCTGTGTCCAGTTCTCAGGCTCTCATCTCTCAACCGCACACTCGCTCACTCTTGCATGCCCTGCTCTGTGGCTCAGAGGCTGGTTCTCTGCAAAACCCATTCCTGCTTCGCCAGCAGCTTCCTCGTGGGCCCTGCCAGCAGGGCCTGCAGTGTGATGGGAGTCCTGAGGAGGGTGAGGGGACCCACTCCGTCCTGTCTGTCTACTGTCCACAAGCTGTTCCTGGGACTATCACCCGGATGCTTCTCCAGCCCAGCAGCAGCAGGGCATCCCAGAGCTGCAGCAGAAGCCAGTGTGCAGCTTTCCAACCCTTGCAGAGCCAGCTTACAGTCACCCTCTTTGGAGACACCATGCTGTCCTTGGGCCTAACTCACCCTCTGCAACCCAGATTTTCACAGCCCAGTGATGAACACAACTGGTTCTGCTTCGCCATTTGGCTATTGCTCTTTGCACGTTGATTCCAACGTCTCAGGGGGCAGGAGAGAGGAGTGTGGTCAAATCCACCTCACCCCTCTCTCACCTTCCTGTACTCTGTACTGCCAGGTGAGGTGTGTGCAGGCTACAGCCACCTTGCCAACCAGCTTGCTATTAGGGGCTGCCAATAGGAGAGAGGCCCTGGCAGAAGGTCACATAACAGAAGGAAGAGAGAAGTTTCTATTTCTGGTTTGAAAGTGCGGTAGTTGCGGGCAGCTGGAATGGCAGAGTGGGGCAGTGCTGGAATAGAGGTAGGGCTGATCTGGACACTGGCAGTTTCTTTATGACATTTCCAGTGTTTGGAGTGTCTCCAATCATGCAGCAGTAGGTACAGGCTCATGAGCGCCAGTCTCTCTCGTATGTGGGACAGACATGAATTTGGGGGGCCACAGAGTGAACTGTGTTAGATCTAATAATGGCCCCCTAAAGATCTTCATGCCCTAATCCCAGAAAACTGTGAATATGTTATTTGGCAGAAGGAATTTTGTAGATGTAGTTAAAGTTTACAGACCTTGAAATAGGAAAGTTATTCTGGGTTTTCTGGGTGAGCCCAGTAGTGGGGGAAATTAACCGTAGACTAAATGCTGCTGTGATCCCAAATTAATAAAACCTAAAAGCAAGACTCAAAAGAGCCAACTGAATTCAAATGACTTAACTGTGTCCCTGGATAAAGCTCAAGAATATTTATAGGAATACAAAAATATCCAGCAGCCAAGGCAAAATTCATGATGTCTGGCATTCGATCAAAAATTACCAATCACACAAAGAAGCAGGAAAACACAATCCATAATGAGGCAAAAAAAAAAAAAAA
>NW_007731894.1:55744-56870 GCF_000696425.1 Galeopterus variegatus
AAAGCTCAAGAATATTTATAGGAATACAAAAATATCCAGCAGCCAAGGCAAAATTCATGATGTCTGGCATTCGATCAAAAATTACCAATCACACAAAGAAGCAGGAAAACACAATCCATAATGAGGCAAAAAAAAAAAAAAAGAAAAAGAAAAAATCAATCAGGGCAAAAAATCAATCATTTGAAACTGGTCCAGAATGGACACAGGTATCAGATTTAGTAGGTGAGGATGTAAAAATGATTACTGCAGCCATATTCCATGTGTTCAAGGAGCTAGAGAAAAGATTGACCATGTTAGTTAGAGACATGCAAGAGACAGACTCCAATTGAACTCCTGGAGTTGAAAACTGCAATAGTTTAGAGGAAAGATACACAGGATGGGATTAACATTAGAGACAAAAAGTCAGCAAAATAAACTATCCAATGAAACACAGAGAGAAAAAGGACTGAAAATAAATGGCTTAATACGCACGTAATCTAATTGCTGGAAGCAGAAAGCAAAAGCTGGGAAACACCAATATTTAAAAGAATAATGAGTGAACACTTTCCAAATTTATTGAAAACTATAAACTCACAAATCCAGTCAATGCAATGGACACCAAGCACAAGAACACAAAGAAACTACAGAGGCACATTATAATCTTGCTGCTCACTACCAGTCATAGAGTGAAAACCTTAAAAGAAGCCAGAAAAAAAGACATGTTATAGACAGAGGAGCAAAAAATAAGGATGACAACAGATTTCTCGTTGTAAATATTGTAAGTTAGAGGAAAGTGCAGGGACATCTTTAAAATGTTAAGAGAAAAAAGAACAGGCAATCTAGAAATCTATACCCACCATCAAAGATACTATATCAGAGAAAAAACACAAGGGAAGTTAGAAAATATGCCAAGACAAATTAAATATAATGACCAATTGCCAGCGCGACCCTCCGAAATATTGGCTTTGCAAAAAACTGATTTTTTCCTACATTTCTAGCAAATGAAATAATAGATAATAGTGAACAGAATATGTGATTTCTGTAGAACTCTCAGCCCCACGTGTTCTGACGTTTCAGGGACTGTAGACCAACTGCATGCTGCTTGGATTGGGTGATTTTTTAAAGTTGTAATAACTGAGTACAGCAG
>NW_007731894.1:58168-59719 GCF_000696425.1 Galeopterus variegatus
AGGCTGTGGGAGATCCCAGGGAGGCCGGGGCTTGGGAGTCGGTGGCTGGATGGTGATTGGAGTGACAGGAACAGAAAGCATGAACCAGGAGGAGTGACGGTGTGAGATGAGAAGCCACCGGGGAGACCCCAACAATGCGGCTGTGAAAAAACCGGGCGAGATGTGCCCAGAGCGAACGGGGCAGCCTCGCAGGGAGGGATGCGGCCTGTGGCATTGGGCACTGGGGGGACCCCACACAGCAGGCGGTGGACACTGTCCCCAGGATTTGGGCTGGCACTGTCCCAACAGAGGAAGCTGCCTGGTGTGTTGAGAAGTGACCATGGGGAGACTGTCCAGGTGGGTGACTCTTTTTAGCATCTAGAAGGGAGCCTGCCAGGGCCGAGAGAGAGGGCCACACCGCATGGGTAAGTCGGGCTCTGGTGAGTTTGGAAGGAGGCTGAGCCGAGCGTGTGGAGATGCTGAAAGGAACGAGCAGCACAGGGTGTTCCCTAGAAGCCACTCCTGCCGGGGCCTAGAGAGCATCCGCTGGACCACCCCAGTCTTCTCAGAACCCTGAGCACTGTTGGGAATCGGATAAATCCCAGGCTCACCAGCCCACCCCTGCTGCCTGCACCCACGCCCCAGGTAGACCAGGCCTGAGCCACGCTCGACTCGGCCTTCACGTTCCCAGAGGGAGGGTAGGATCGTTCTGTGCTGCACGGTGCAAGGCGGCCCAGAGAGGCTGAGTGAGACGGCCGAGGTCACACAGCCAGCCGGAGGTCAGCTCCGGACTCCACTTCCAGTGACTTTTCCGTTCCACGATCTTGCCTCTGCTCCATGTGGCTCGGCTGCTGGACTACGGCTGTTCCCTGTTCTGGAGGGACAGTGGCCTTTCCTCCGAGCCACGTCCTACCAATGATGCACCCATGCACCTCCTCTGCAGGAGCACCCTGAGCTCACACCAGAGGCACTTTCAGGTTTGGAGGACAGTCTCTCTCTTTCTCTTTCTGTCCCCCTCTCCCCACCCTTGGAAAGGCACTGTGGGGCTGGGAGACGCCTCAGGCCGGCATCGGAAGCCGGCACAGTCTGCTGCTGCCTGCAGCTGTGGCGACAGGCAGGCCCCACACTGGGACTTGGCAGGCGGTCTTGGCTCTTAGTACAACAGCGCTTTGTTTCTGCAAATGATCCAGTGCACAGAACGTGGCTGGCACCAACGACCCTGCCAACCAGCTCACATGCGCTGGTCTTTCTGAAGCCGGGCCCATGATCTCTGCACAGGACGGGTGGAGAGGAGCCGGCAGGCTCCGCATTTCATATGGAGGTGACTGCGGCTGGTGGCTCCCTCCAGGCAGGGCCCAGGGATTCTGGTCTGAGGCCTGTGGGGAAAGATTTCCACTTGCTCCTTTGGGTGCAAGCTCTTTGGATCTGACCACAGGACTGAGATGGGCGTCGGGCCTGGGGACTGCCCTGGGGGAGAGATGTTGGGGACAGGGGGTCGTCTCTAGGACCTGACAGAACGAGCCTGCCAGAGTGACGACTCTCAGGCCACCAGAAGTCTTCTGCTTAGAGAAT
>NW_007731894.1:61039-62616 GCF_000696425.1 Galeopterus variegatus
GTATGGGGCAAAAGCCCTCGGACAGGGGGCCACAGCCCATAGATAGCGTGGCCAAAGCCCATCTAATCAACTCTTAATCACTGGTTAGGTACGGGATTGTATACTTATTTTAGAGGTGACAGGTGGTTGTCATACTGGTCCTGTTAAGAGATTTTAAGAATTGCTGAAGGGAAAGTTGTGGAAAAAATGGTTGCTAGGGGCAAGCTGTCTGTTGGGGGAAACCTTAGAGATGATTGTATTTAGATTTTATCATAAGAGTGTGACGTTTGTTTAAGGAGAGGTCGTACTTTAGATGATGCACCAGTTTGACCAATTCAGCTCTTTACTAATTGTGCTTTGGAATGTCACTTTAATTTACTGATATTGCTAGTTTCCATGGTTAAGCTCTACTTAGCCATGGACAACTTTTGTGACACTGCCTATGCCCTTATGTCCTTCTTTGATGATTGAATCCACTGATTTTTTCTTGTGAAACTTCCTTGTCTTGTCAATAAAAAGAAAGGCTGCTTTTGGATCGAGGCTGCTCCCCTGATGGGTGGCAGTCCCTCCAGGCCTCATTGATGGCACTTTCAGCGAATTCTTTCTTTCTCTTTTCTCCGTCTCAGTTACGCAGAGGAAAGTGTAACAAAAAAGTAGTGTCATCGGTCACGTATGGTATTATAAGAATAATTTTCAGGTTACTTCATAGCATCACAGAATCTCGAGATTGGGAGACTCCACTCCCTCCAACCAAGCCTTGAACATCGTTATCCAGGTTCTGCATGGACAGGTGTTAGGCAGGAGAGCGTCCACATGGTTCTGCAGAAGCCTCATGGGCCCCCTGGCCCCAATCTGGGTTGTTTTGTAAAATCCCTCCTATGGGGCCGGCCCGGTGGCGCACTGCTACAGTGCGCTGCTTGGGAGCGCGGCGGCACTCCCACCGAGGGTTCGGATCCCACATACAGACCGGTTCCCGCTCACTGGCTGAGCGAGGTGCGGGCGCAACACCAAGGGTTGACCTCCCGTTGCCGGTCCTGGTCCGGTACGGGCGTGACACTGAGGGTTGCGATCCGTTGCTGGACACGAAAAAAGACAAAAAAAGGAAAAATAAAATAAAATAAAATAAAATAAAATAAAATAATAAATAAAATCCCTCCTATGGAGATGAGATAACAAACACGTAAGATCGTCTGAATACCGAAGTACACCTGATGTTTTGAACGAATAGGCTGAGATCAGAAAGCAGCTTTTTTTCTGTCTTCCTCTGTAATTCACTGAAAAGGCTTCTTTCTCCCCCAGCCCTGGATTAAAGTCAGCAGGTCTCACACCTTCCCTGGCCTTCCTCGGTCACAGACAGATCTCCAGACACTGAAAGTCAAGAAACACACTCTCAATCCAGTGATGAAAACGCCCACTCCAAGATCCGGATGGGCAACTGAGTCTGGATCCACTGAACACATGGCATGACCGGTGTCCATGGGTCGCTGATGATTTTCAACATCATCCCGCAGTTGGGGTTGGGATCTAGATATACACGTATTTCACTCAACCAGGGTGATGTCTCTATCACTAAAAAATTGAATATTAATAGACAGATT
>NW_007731894.1:63504-68693 GCF_000696425.1 Galeopterus variegatus
TGTACTTTTTATTACAGCTCTATTGAGGTATAATTTGCACACAGCAAAACACACCCATTATAGGTATAGCATTGAATGCTTTTTAGTACATTTATAGAGTTGTGCAACCAGCACCATTGTCCGATGTTAGAACATTCCACCCCCGCAAAAAGTGCTCCACGTGCTGTTTCATTCAGTCGACCCAGTCCTCCCGCCAGCACCGTGCAACCACGGATCTGCTCTTTGTCTCTACAGGTGTGACTTTCCTGGAAGTTCTATGTGAATGGGATAAGCATCTGTCTGTAGTTTGTTCCTTTTTACTGCAAAATAATCTCATTGCAAAGAATTCTGTTTATCCTTTTACCAGTCGATGAATTGTTTTCAGTTTTCGGCTTTATA
This sequence comes from Galeopterus variegatus, assembly GCF_000696425.1. NCBI lineage: Eukaryota > Metazoa > Chordata > Mammalia > Dermoptera > Cynocephalidae > Galeopterus > Galeopterus variegatus. The sequence goes on from NW_007731894.1 coordinate 63,883, forward strand.
CATGATGCTGCTATGAATATTCACGTGCAAGTCTGTGTGGACATCTATTTTCATTTTTCCTCGGTAGATGCCTGGAAGTGGGATGGCTAATTTATGTGGAACATGTATGTTTATTTTTTTTAAGAGGCTGCACCATTTACATTCCCACCAGCGGAGGATGAGACTCCAGTCTCTGCACGTCCTCCCCAACACTAGTGTCGTCAGTCTTGGTGTTATAAGGCTGTGCTCTGACCAACTGAGCTAACTGGCCAGCCCTCGAAAAATGGAATTCTTGGTTGAAACTTTTTTCTTTTGGCACTTTGAATGTCGATCTCTTGCCTTCTGTCACTGTGTTAGTCTGTTCTGTGCTGCTATAACAGAATACCCGAGATTGGGTCATTTATAAAGAACAGAGGTTTATTTGGCTCACAATTCTGGGACAGCTGCATCTGGCATGGGCCTCAGGCTGCTTCTACTCATGGCGGAAAAGCAGCAGCCAGTGGTTACAAGCAGATCACATGGCGAGAGGAAGCAAGAGAGAGAGGGGAGGTGCCAGGATCCTTTAAACAACCAGCTCTCAGGGGAACTAATAGAGCGAGAACTCACTCATTAATCCCCCCTTCCCCAGGGAGAGCGTTAATCTATTCATGAGGGATCCGCCCCCATGACTCAATCAGTTTCCAACACTGCCACATTGGAGATCTGATTTCCGCATGAATTTTGGAGGGGACAACACATCCAAACTCCATCAGTCACCCATTATTTCTGATGAGAAGTCAGTTGCTAATTGTATTATCTCTGTACATGATAAGTCATTTTTTCTCATGCTGCTTTCACATTTTCCCTTTTCTTTCAACAATTTGACCCAGATGTGTCTAGGTGTGTGCATCTCTTTGCATCTCGTGTGATTTTGGTGCAAAGCAGCATACCTGTCAGTAGCATGGTGGCTCATTTATAGTACTGTTTAATTTAAAGGTAGCAGGGCATGGAATTAGCTGCCAAGGCCTCAAGCATAAATCACATGGGATGATGCATAAATCCCAATTTTCCTGGGATAGTTCTGGTTTACATCTACTGTCCTGATGTAATAACTAATATTATTCCTTTTGCACTCAAAAGTTTCTGGTTTGAATTATAAGCTGTAGAATCATTCTAATTATAGTCAATAAAATTCATGCATATGAAGTATTGTCTTTGGCTTCTGAGAGTCAATAGTAGACCATATAATTCAGAAACAAATAGAAAATGCACGCACACACTTTTTTGGGGTGTTCTGGACTCATGACTGTAAAACAGTCTGTAGAACTCCATTAAGAGTTCAAGTTTGATGGTTCTGTAATCCTTACATTGTTGCAATGAGGGACAGAGGCAAACCCAAAGCATTAGACAGTAGTCAAGTCTTTTGGGTATTTAAGGAAACACTGCTTCTTTGGGGAATGAGAAAAGAGAGTGGGTGTTGGTTGTGTCGAGAGCCCATGTGTTAAGTACCGAGCCAGGTGCTTTTTGTTCACAATTTCATTTATTCATCATTAGATCTCAGTGAAGCAGGAATGATCATCCCTGTGAGTTGGGGAACCCAGTCTCAGAGAGGTCAATAAGTCTCCCAGGGACACAGGGCTGGGAAAAGAGACAGTATGCCCACGCCACAAACACCACTGGAGCCAGGACCCCGGGCACTAGGACGCTGAATAATGGTTCATGGGAGGAGGTCGGAAAAGCAGATGGAGGGATGGCGGCCAGTCTGAGTGTGGACGCGGGGCGCAGCGTCACCAGCTTAAGGCAGTGATTTCACAAGCAAGCAGCGCAATCAGAGGGTGTAGTCGAGTCCATTTCTTTCTTCCCGGATGGATGGACGGGGAGGGGAGCGGGGACGACGGAAGAGGAAAGAGTCTGGGCGTGAGGGCTACGCACCAGGAGAAGCTCCCAAGTTCATGGTCCAAGCGCCGAGACTCTGCTGGACAGGCTGCGTCCCCCCGGGGCAGCCTCAAATGTTCATTGTCACCATGATGAACTGGGAACAAAAAGAGAGAGAGATGCGGGCATCGTCCCTCCACGTCCCTACTGGCCTCAGGAGCAGCCCCGGCTCGTTTATGTCGCCAGAGCTCTGACATCTAAACATTATTCTGCCTGCACACTCGGACTCCTGCTCAACAGGAAGCCACTTTTGTAAATAAGTGAATTCTCAGCGCTTTAGGTCTTCCAGGGGTATTGAGCCCTTTCCAAGTGAGCTCGGGCCAGATGCAGCCGGCGAGACAGAGAGAGATGGTAAAATGAGCTTTGTCCCATGGGAGGGACAGCTCACGGAGGCGCCCTGGGCAAGGCAGTACACGGGGCCTTTCCTCTTTGGCGAGGGGTCCCCTCACCTTGGGGAGAGAAGAGACCTCCCAACACAGAGGGACGGCAGGAAAGGGACATGGCTCCATGGCCGGGGCCTTCACAAGAGAGCGGGTGGAGTAGCAGGTGGTTTCCTCTCTGGGGGCCACCGTGCCTCCGCCTGCCCTCCAGCTTGCCTGTCATGGCATGGTGGCCAGGAGGAGGCACGCAGAGCAGCTGCAGGTCAGGCAGTGCAGCCCTGGGAAGCTCCCAAGGTCGGCTGGACGTGGCGGCTCCAACCTGGCTGCGTGCTGGACTCATGGGGGCATTTAGAAAACACCAGTGCTTGGCCTCCACCCCCGGAGAAGCAGATTTAATCGGTTCGGGGCATGGCTGGGACATCAGGATTTTAAAATCTCCCCAGGTCATGTAACCTGCATGCAGAGTCAAGGACGGCAGGCTCAAAGGCAGAGAACTCAGGCTTTTCCTGTTGTCCTGGACAGTGGTCACTGTGGGGCGGGGCAGGAGCTCGTTCCAGGACCTGGGGCCACTTGGGTTGGAAGTGACACTGGGGGCTGAGCAATGGAATGCTCCCTCCACGCCACTGTGTTCTAGGGCCTTTGCCCAGCCATGAGGCTGCTGAGTGACGAACCTGCCACTGTCCCCTTCCTCCATGGATAAGGGGCACACTTCTTCCTGCTTATTAGTGGCAAAACCTTAAAGTAAAAGGGAAATAAAATGGGTGTAGGGGCCTCCCCTTGTTTTCACAGGAGAACAGTTAGAGGACATCTTGCATCAGAATCCTGGGACGTTCCACGCAGTCGTCAATCACAGGAGTTACATTTATTGAATGTGCTCTACATGCTAAAGGTCAGAGAGCACAGCGTCTGTTCTCAACGACACCCTAATGCGTCCAGGGATCCAAGATACACACGTGAGAAGATCGGTGACGAGTCAGCAGAATAAATTGCCAAATTACGTGATATTATTATAAACCAAACTTTTGGTGTCAGATTAAGGTCTGGATCTCGTTCTGCAGATGGGAAACTGAGGCACGGAGCAGGTTGATTGATCGGAGTGCAAGTGAGGGAGGAGTTTCCACCGCCCCCCTGCATAAACCACGCTGCCATCAGCCTCTTCATCACAGAATGGTCAGTGAAATGTTGTCCGAACCCAGAGTCACGACTGAGTTTGGAAACGAGCTGATGTGTGCAGTTTGGGGGTGGAAATGGAGGAGACACCCAGAGATCGGGGAGCGGGCCCGGGCTGCCCGGCTGTAGCACAATCAGGTCGAAGGAACAGCAGACCTGGACAGAAAGTCGCAGGAAGAGAACGGAAAAAAGGGAAGTAAAGAAGCCAGAAACCATCGGAGGAAAGCTTAGTGCGGGTTCTCCTCTGCCTCTGGGCAGAGACGGACGTCTAAACCGTGACCCCAACTTCACGGGCACAGGAATCACTGGGCAGCCTGTGAAAAGGAGATTCGGGTTCCGCAGGTCAGGCCGGGCCTGGCACTCTGCATTTCTAACAAGCTCCCCTCGACGATGGCCATGCGCTGGTGGTGGCCACACACTCTGAGACACAGGGGCCAACAGCGATGCCTTGGGGAAGGGTCCTGGAACCCCCCAGAATGCATCCTCTGAGCCTCTGACACTCTGGTCCATGCACTCCCACCCCCTGCATCTGTGCTGCCACGACCCTGTAATCGGTAAAAGGTTTGTATTTCTCAGGGCTTTTGAGGTGTGTGTGTACACGCACACGCACACGCACATGCACACACACATGCACATGCGCACGCGCACACGCACACCACACGCACATGCACACGCACGCGCACTCACGCCACGGGAACCGTGGGATGACGTGAGCAGGGGGAGGGGACAGCCAGGAGCCAGAAGGCAGGCGGGCCCAGGGGCCCGAACGTCAGACAGAGAGCAGAGCTGCAGAGTCTGCTCGCTCCTCCACGGCGACCCGTCCCTCTGTGCCTCAGTGTCCACTTCTGCGGGACGGGGGCACTATCGGTACCTAGCTCAGAGGGTTATTGCAATGATCACATCGATTACTAAATGAATAGTGCCTGGAAAACACGTTGTGTTATCCGTGATCCCTGCTGAATGCTAACGCTCAGGAGAAACCCCACACGCAGGGCTCGCTCGTGGGGCCCCTGCGCAGGACGCCTGGCTGGGACGTACCTCATTTATGTTGAGACGAATGGACTCCTTGGCCTTCGTGCTGAGAGCCTGGAAGACCCCTGAGAGGAGAGACACGAGAAAGGTGTCACTGCAGGGACAGTGTCTGGCAGCCGCAGGCCTTTCTGCGAGGTGCGAGGACGCTGCTCCCTCTGGTGCTGAGCGAGGGTTCCTGCAGCCAGCCGGGGCCTGGGGTGGTCACCGGTGCAGTCATTTACAAGATGCCAGCCGGCTGGTAAAACGTCTCCAGAACGTCTCCCTCTCTTAACCTGCTGAGGGTTACAGATCCCTCAAAATCTATAGATGCCAGAAAGAAAGCACGTGCCTGAAGTT
>NW_007731894.1:69392-72082 GCF_000696425.1 Galeopterus variegatus
CTAATTTAATTGGTCTGTGGTGCAGCCTGATCATCAAAATTTTCTAAGCTCCCCCAGGCACGGTAATGTGCAGCAAGGTCTGAAAAGAGCTGCTGGAGAAGAGAAGCTATCACATCTCATTATTTCTAGCAGCTCTGGCCGCCTTATACAACTAATATGCGATTACCTTTCAGGAGGGGTCTTTCGGGAATGGACCTGTCCCAGCTTCTGGTATCTCCCTGGAGAAAGCCCGCCTCCTGGCTTGACAGACAAGGCCCTGTAGGGTCTGCTCACCTCTCTCCAAACCTCTCGCAGCACTTACTAGTCAACACATGTTCACTGACTGCCTGCTATGCATGGCTGTCCCGGGGCTCACAGTTTAGTTGGGGGGCACTTCGCACAGGTAGAGAGAGCTGTCGCACTGCGGAACGGAGGGCCACAGACCCTGCCTTTCCTTATCAAGTGCCTTCGAGTTGCCAACCAAACATATTATAGAAAACGCCAAGCAGGACTGGACACACAGTTTGTGGGGCCTAATGCAGAATGCATAGGTGGTGCCCCACGTTCAAAAGTTGACTGTCAAGATGGCAGCAGCAGGGCCTTAAACCAAGCCCAGGACACCGTCCACCCAGCCAAGCCCTTGCAGCTGCCTGGTGCTGAGTGACAGGCCCTGGACCATGCCATTCAGCCTGACCTTCGTGGCCACCCTGGAAGGGGCAGGTGGGTTCGATGATGAACCACAAACGCTAAGGACACCTCCACCTAAGCTCTTTCTGCTCCTGGTGGAGCAAATCTCATTCGAGATGACCAGGTCAGTGTCGGGATTTACAAGCATACTTCAAAAAGCTCGTGAAAGGTAGGATTAGAAGATGATACAAATCTGTCCATGAACTTCAAAGAGCCTGTCCATGAAGACCCCTCGTACAGAGGGGCGGGGAGGGGGACTGGGACTTTTTGATGCTGAACTCTGTGATGGGATTTGACCTGAAACTGGACTTTTCCTCAGATAACAGGCATGAACCCCACGCCACCCTCCTTCTGCAGAGACACCAGGAACGCACAGAGAACGGCGACAGGAGAGATGCGTCACCGAGACTCTCACAGTCCCCCTTGGCTGACCACACAGGCGCCCCGTCTGCACAGATCAGACCAGCGCTCGCCATGGTCTGCCTTTGCTGTGATCTTTGCCAGGGCGATTCTCACGTGCTCATGGAGGGTGACAGAAGACGCCCCGGGGCCGGGACCTCAGCCCCACCGGACACTCACGGCTCGCGTTCTCCAGCCGGACCAGGCAGTTGAGGAAGTCATCAAAGGCCAGCTGGAGCTGCTCGTCCGCGTACCTGAGGACCACCAGCTGCAGGAGGTGACTGCTGAGCTGGAAGCCTGTGGGAGCAGGGGAGACCCACGTCCACCACGTCTGAGCCCCGAGGTGAGTCCACACCTTCGGGGGAGCCCCGGCCAGCCCAGGGGAGAACCCGCGAAAGGCAGCCGGGGTTCCTCCCTGGAACGTGTGTGTCCCAGGCCTGGGGCCCCATCCTCAGTTTGAATGTGGTAAGAGAGTGGCACCTATAGCGGGGGACGGGGTGCTGGTGACCTCACAAAGTAATGGCTTCTGAGTTTAATGAGTTCCTGGTCTTGGTTTTGACGCCAGCATCGCCCGTCGGGCCTGCTGACTTTTCAGGAGCTTCCATTGGGGGAACTTAACGTGGGACAGTGTCCAAGCCCACATGCACTCCTGCTCCAGCCTCCCCTCTAGCTGTCTGCACTCCCTGCCACCGACACATGTCCCTGCTGGGCCTCGGAGGAGTCCAGCGGTGCCACCTGCAGCAAGTGGGCATTTCTCAGGGGCATTTGGCCCAGAGGTGTGGGGGGCCATAGCCACGTTCCTCAGAGAGGTCTCTGCTACCCACAGTGCATGGAGCCATGCAAGGGGCTCGTTGCGGTGGCTATGTCCCAGGAGGAGTGAGGACACTGGGCTGCAGCCAGGGGGACCTGATCTGGCCCCGGTGCTGCTGAGGCCGAGGGCACATGGCCTCACTTCTCTGGATTCCTCTCTTGTCAAATGAGGGCTATTATGGATTGAATTGTGTCCCCCACAGAGTTTAACGTGTTGGAGGCTCGGTGCCCACTGCGGCCGTGTTACGAGGGTGGGAAATCCTATTGTGGTAGTTCAAAGGTGGGTCCTGGGGGAGGTGACTGCACTGTGAGGACTGCACCCTTGTGAATGCCACACTCTTGGAATAATGGTCGTGGTTCTGAGGGCTTTCAAAGGAGAGCCCGTGAGAGCCTCTCCTGTCTCTGCTCTGCCGTTCGCCATGTGAGACCCTGCGTCACTGCCAGGGAAGACCCTCACCAGATGTATTCCCTGGACTATGGACTTCCCAGCCTGTGAAACTGTAAGCAATAAAGTTTGTTCCAGGTATTTTGTTATAAGCATCAGAAAAGGACTAATACAAGGGGTTTAGTACATGGCGACGTTCCTTCTAGATCCGATATTTAATGCTTTGATTTCTAATCAATGCCCTTAAGAGTAATTTTCTTCCCCTTCATTGCAGTCCACACGCTCCCTTTGCAGGAGGTGTTTGTGGGGTGTCTAGCCAGAGGAGGCTGGTCACACGCAGGGCACAGCACGGAGGCTGCACAGTGGGCTGGCTGCTGGCCACGCCGGAATCCCGGCGTCTGCCCTCCATGGGGCTGGAGGAAGGGGTGGG
>NW_007731894.1:72217-74521 GCF_000696425.1 Galeopterus variegatus
TGCTCTGCCGTTCGCCATGTGAGACCCTGCGTCACTGCCAGGGAAGACCCTCACCAGATGTATTCCCTGGACTATGGACTTCCCAGCCTGTGAAACTGTAAGCAATAAAGTTTGTTCCAGGTATTTTGTTATAAGCATCAGAAAAGGACTAATACAAGGGGTTTAGTACATGGCGACGTTCCTTCTAGATCCGATATTTAATGCTTTGATTTCTAATCAATGCCCTTAAGAGTAATTTTCTTCCCCTTCATTGCAGTCCACACGCTCCCTTTGCAGGAGGTGTTTGTGGGGTGTCTAGCCAGAGGAGGCTGGTCACACGCAGGGCACAGCACGGAGGCTGCACAGTGGGCTGGCTGCTGGCCACGCCGGAATCCCGGCGTCTGCCCTCCATGGGGCTGGAGGAAGGGGTGGGCAGCAGTCCCTTCACCCACATCAAGTCGGGATAGGCAAGACTTGGTCACGGCCCTCCTCTCCGAAGGGCTCCCAGTGTACCCTGCTCAGTTCCTCCTGCCCTGGACACAGGGTCCCCAGCCTCCAGCACCTTCTCAGCTGTGGGACCCTCCACAGTGACAACCCGTCTTTCTTTCTCCTGCTCACATGAGACCCAAGATGGTCCTGACCATGTGCTTTCTGTCCCTGTATCAGACTGTGATGCTGGAAGTGTTTCAGGTGCTTGGGCTCCCTGGGAGGGACCACGTGCTAAGCGTCAGCAGGTCCTGTCTATGACGCATGTTTTACAAGAAGGGTGAGGTGGCCGGCAAGGCTCCGCTGCAGGTGCCCATTGGAGTCACGGCTGTGTGCACAGGACACGGAGCCACAGGACTCAGGTGACGGTCAGAGCCACCGCCTGGAGCCTGTCCCTCGGGAAGGGGAGCATGGTATAACCATGATTGAATCACGGGCCTGGACTCAGAGTCTGTGCTGAGAAAGCTGGGGACAAGGCCACAGGGGGCAGAGGGACACAGGAGCCCCCAAAGCACGGGTGCAGCGTGCCGTGTCCCGTCCCTTGGAAGTTAGATGCCCACAAGCACCACAGCTCGCCACCGAAGAGTCACACACAACTGCCAGGCCAGAAGACACAGCCCGAGTTTGAGAGGCCTCTGTGGGCGGGTCAAGTTCACTCTCAGTGGCTGCATTTGAGAAGTTCCCACCGACACTCACAGTGGTTCAAAACGAGGGCCCTGGGGGGACTGAAGGAGTCCTGGGTCTGAGGCTGGGACCTCAAGAAGCACCAACTCAAACACCCTCCTCCCGGGCAGTGGGGAGAAGACCGGCCACCTGCCAGGGCTGCGACAGAGCAGGGCCACCCCCACACGCAGTCAGCCTGCATCCCAGGCCCTTCCCTACCTGCGGCTCTCAGAGCGGTCCGCAGCTCATAGGAGGACATGGTGCCGGATTTGTCAGCATCGAACCGAAGGAAAAGGTTCTGCGGGGAGAAGGGCAGAGGCGGTAGCAGGAGAGCAGGTGGAGGGTGCCAGCAGCGGCAGCACCTGGTGACAGCCGGCCCAGGAGCGGTCCCTCCCGGGGGCCGCAGAGGCTGTGGTCAGCGGGGCCCTCCAAGGAAGCCGGTCTCTTTCCTGCCCTCCTCCTTGTTTTGGTAGAAGCACTGCTTATGCGACAATGTCATCCCTGGTCCCCTTCCCGGATCCACCCCACTAGCCTGCAGCACTGGGCCTTGACCATCCCCCCACTCTGCCCCAGGTCACGTACAATCCACTGCTTTAGCTTGTCCCAGAACACTTTGAACTCATCCAACTCCAGCTTCCCGTTGCCGCTGGTCTGTGCCACGTGGGTTAAGGAGACATGAGCACCATGTCCACCCCAGGCTCCTCGTGGGACCTCAGCTCTGGGACCTCGGCGGGGGGGAGGGGGGTCCTGGGGGACCCAGATTTGAAGCCCTAGGGAGGTAGTATTTTTATATTTTGTTTTTGTGGCTGGCTGGTATGGGGATCTGAACTCGTGACCTTGGGGTTATAAGGCTGAGCTCTAACCAGCTGAGCTAACCAGCCATCCCCTAGGGAGGGGGTTTTAATGATGAAACCATGAATCTCTAAGGAGGGGAAGTGGCAGGGGTGGTGTCTGCAGGTTTGCAAAAGTGGAAAAACAGAACTCTTTGTTCCCTTGGATGGGACCCCAAAGTGGTGACAAGATCCCTTCAAAAACTCTCCCCCGCAGACAATCCTTTGCCTCTTCTGATCCAATTCTAGCACCAGGGGCCCCAGTTTTTGGTTACTTTCTGTGTAGAGGACTATCCTACTGGTTAAGGAGGTCCTGTTCTTGGAGCACCTGTTCCACAGGAAATCG
>NW_007731894.1:75225-77083 GCF_000696425.1 Galeopterus variegatus
AAGGAAAAGTTGCAAAATGTGAGAAGAATCTTAAAAATGGGAGTAGTCTTTCATCCATTTATTTTAGTTTTAAGAATCCCAAGCAGAAAATTACGGATGAAGTTTTTATCACGAGGCTATTTATAATGGCAAAAATTTAACATAGTGTAAATGACAATCAATTAGACTACGTCCATGTAATGAAATATCACACGATCCTTAGGAATCATGTTTTTGAAACTATTCAATACCTGGAGAAATGCTTGCAAACATTAAATTTAAAGGCAAGATTTAAAATTGTTGGAGAAACGTGAACACTCATATGCTGCTGGTTGAAATGTAAAATAGCCACATAGGAAAACAGCTGGGCAGTTTCTTAAAACATTGAGCACAGAGTTGCCATGTGACCCAGCCACTCTCAGAACCATATACCCAAGAGAAACGAAAGCACGTGCCCACCCAAAAAACCTGTACGAGACTGTTCACAGCAGCATTATCATCATAGCCAAACCCAGCAACACCCAGAGGCCCGTCAATGGACAGATGTGTAGACAAGCGGGGTCTGTCCATACAGGGAATACTACTGGGCTATGAAAAGAAATGAAACCCTGACACACGCTACAGCACGGAGCAACCTCAGAAACATCATGCTAAGTGAGAAAACTTCACGGCAGAGTGAGGAAACGTTCTGACGTGGATTCTGTACACACATGCGCACACACAGACCCCACGCCACACACGCAAAGGCAGACACACACGGACACATGCACGTATGTTGCCATAGGGTTATTCATGGGTATGAGATTATTGGTGGGTTTTATCTTTGTCATTAGGCTTTTCTGCAGTTTTTAGAATTTTCTGCCATCAACCTGCATCATGGTCGTAATCGAGAAATAAGCAACTAAAGCTATTTGTGTGGTCTGCCTGCACGCCTGCCCTGGGAAGTGGGACTGCAGCTCTGAGGTGCTGGGAGCCTGGGGGCAGGCGGGCCTGGGCAGCATGGTCAGTGGTCCCCACGCAGCCTGTGTCCCCGTGGGAGCAGCACTTACTCTTCTGCAGCACAGCATTCAAGACATACTCCAGTCCCTCTGCGGTCACCTCCAGGTCCTGTGGAAGTAGAGACCCTCAGCGCTGTACTTGTTAGTTTCTATCAGTTCTAACCTTGATTTGGCTCAAATGTTTGCTCCCACTGCAAACATTTGTGCCTTCCTGGGATTGTGCCCCACCGGCTTCTCAGGGGCTTGTCAGCCCACCCCAGGAGTGGGCCTAGCCAGGGAGAGGGTCTGAGCAGGGAGAGGGTCTACCAGGAAGAGGGTCTAAGCAGGGAGAGGGTCTACCAGGGAGAGGGCTTGGAAATCTGGGCCAGGTGGTGCGTGCCCACCTTTCCTGAGGATAAGACACGCCGGTGGAGTTGTTTGTAAAGCTTCCCAGATGAGACTTAAATGTTAGGGGGAGTTTTGGAAAACTGGCGAGAGTCTCGAGCCTCTGCACAGTAGAACCACCTAGAGAGCTTTAAGAGACTCCCACATCTGGAGCTCGCTCCAGGAAGCCTTTAAATCTCCGTTAAATCTCAGTATCCACAGCTCCGGAAGCTTCCTAGAAATGCAGTTTCAGAATATGCATTTTTTCCAGGATGCCGGGTGATTTGTACACGGAAGTGGAGTGTCACTGCCTTGGGGCTCACATTGTCCTGGCGCTGAACTAGCACGTGGAGCACAGTCACCCGTGGAGTTATTTTAACACGTCCTGCCCAGGTTCTGCCCCTGACGCTTGTGGGCCCGGGCAGAGGGTTGGGATGTTCGGCCCTGGTAAGAAGGTGTGAACCCAGCCCGAGCCTCCACCGAGCAGAGGAGAGATGGAGCCACGTGCCCAGTCACCC
>NW_007731894.1:77447-79699 GCF_000696425.1 Galeopterus variegatus
CTGCACAGTAGAACCACCTAGAGAGCTTTAAGAGACTCCCACATCTGGAGCTCGCTCCAGGAAGCCTTTAAATCTCCGTTAAATCTCAGTATCCACAGCTCCGGAAGCTTCCTAGAAATGCAGTTTCAGAATATGCATTTTTTCCAGGATGCCGGGTGATTTGTACACGGAAGTGGAGTGTCACTGCCTTGGGGCTCACATTGTCCTGGCGCTGAACTAGCACGTGGAGCACAGTCACCCGTGGAGTTATTTTAACACGTCCTGCCCAGGTTCTGCCCCTGACGCTTGTGGGCCCAGGCAGGGGGTTGGGATGTTCGGCCCTGGTAAGAAGGCGTGAACCCAGCCCGAGCCTCCACCGAGCAGAGGAGAGATGGAGCCACGTGCCCAGTCACCCAGCTGGTGGGAAGATCAGCAGGGCGGACCGGGCAGGCCCGAGTTCTCCCCTGGAGGTGCCTTTCTGTCGTTCATACAGGTTGAATGACTCTCCCACAGCACCCCCTTCCCTTCCGAACCTGGATCTCTATTTCCGACGTTTGTCCCTGTCCCCGTCTCCGTGACTTGTCAGCCCCTCTGAGCTCCCCCAGCATCCTCCAGACAGCACCTGAGGCTGGGATTTTATCTCCCTCCCTCCAGGAAGAAAGAGAGGTGGCCTCTCCTCCTGCTGTGGCTCAAAGTCACACGGGCCCCACCTTTCCCCACCCCGGCTTGCGGTCCCCTGGTCTCCAAGTCCTGACTGTCTGTGGCAGTGCCTGAAATGCCACCGCAGGAGACGCATCCCCTAGGTTTAGGTGCCACCCCCCAGATGGCGCCTTTTATACTTTAGGGGCCCCAGTTGGGGAAACACGGGAAGCTGATATAGTCACTAGCGCCTTGGCATGAATCAGTTTATCGGGCTTGATCTATTGCCACCAATCGAGAGGCTCCTTGGGGCACTGGTTTCTGGGAGAAAGGGCCCCCCTGGAGCTGCGTGAGGCTCCACCCAGGACCCCCAGGAACACCAGGGCCCCCAACAAGGAAGCGGAGCCACTGAGAGGGCTGGGATGGGGTTGGGAGACCAAGGACAGAAGAGGAGACGGGTGCCGTCCCCCGAATGCCACCACCTCCAGCCGGAGCAGAGAGAGTGACCGAATGCAGCGATTTCTGGGCAGAGTTCAAAGGAGCCCCCTCTCCAAGGCTTTCTGGGGCCTCCCAGGGCCGGCTCTGGGCTGCTTTGAGCTCTCCTGCCCTCGACAGGGGCAGACCAGGGTAGGAGACGGTGTGGACGAGGTGGTCGTCGGGCCTCAGATGACCACGGCTGGTCTCACTTTGCAACAAACCGCACTCGGGAGGCCTTGCCGACCCACCCCGCGACCACAGCCCTCCGCCGGGAAGCCAGGCCCAGGCCCGCAGCCCGCTGGGGAGACTGAGGCAGGGCATGCCCTACCTCGCCGGCGACGTGTTCAAACAGGTCCCGGAACTGTCGTTCTTCCTCTGTCTCCTGACCAGGTGGACTCGGCTCTGCAGGCTAGAAGACAACCGGAGGAGCTTGCACCAAAGCACCCATAAAGAGACTGAGGAAAACTAGCAGGAAAGAAGCAAGACCTCCCATGCCCAGCCTCGGTCAGCATGTCACCCTCTCAATGTGGCAGGCACCAGCCACTGCCTCAGCGTGGGCAAGGGCAGTCGCTTTCCAATGCAAGCTGGCAGGACGTTACCAGCGGGGGTCACCGCCTTCCCGTCCAAGCTCTCACCACCGAGGCTGGACGTGCTGGTCCTCTGTCCCGATGGACAGTAGAGTCTCTGGGGACGGCGGTCTGCTTCCAGCACCAGGCCAGTAAGTGCTCGGGGTATTGCTTTGGTTTTAATTTTTGGGCACCATTAAAAAACCATGCCCCAGAGAGGGCAGCTGGGAGCAGCGGTCCCCTCCTAAAAGCAGGTTTCTGCTGAGCCTGGACGCGTCGGGCTGCTCTGCCACATCTCGTCACCTCGGGACAGCCTCCCAGCCCTCGGACGGCAGTGGGACCAGCGCCCTTCTCCCCTCCACACACACTGTGTCAGGGAGGAGGATGTGTCCCCTCGAGTCCACGGTGAGAGAATACACCTGCCTCTCTAGCTTTCTTCTTTTTGGATTATTTTAAAAATAAAATACACTGGGGCCAGCCCGGTGGCGCACTGGATAGTGCACCGCTTGGGAAGCGCGGCGGCGCTCCCGCCCGAGGGTTCGGATCCCACATACGGACCGGTTCCCGCTCACTGGCTGAGCAAGGCGCAGG
>NW_007731894.1:79900-89250 GCF_000696425.1 Galeopterus variegatus
CCCCTTCAGAAGCAGCAGCTGCCTCAGTTGGAGCTGGCAGCAGAGAGAGGAAGGTGACTTAGCAGAGCTTGTCCCAAGCCCCTCTTCGCTCCCACACGTCCCGCTGGGCCACGACCAGAGGCACAGGCCTTGGCCCCCAGGGGGTTACAGTCACAGGCGCTTACCTGCCCCCAAGTACCCACTCCCTGAACTTGAGAGTTTTAAGTGACACCATGGTCAGAAGGAAGGTTTCCAGAACCATCAGCGGAACCTCATCCTCCAGAGCAGCGTCAGAGGACTCACCTGAGGAAGGTCAATGTCTACGTGTCCATCCATTTCCCTGCAGGGGTGGAAGGGATGCTGCCTCAGCTGGGCATTAACTCCCACGGGGATCTGCACGGCTAAGGGACCCTGAGCTACGGATGGTGCTGGACCATGAAGCCCTCTTGTGCAGACCCCATTCGTGGACCCCCACCCCGTCCCTCAGGCCCTGCCCGGCATGCAAGTGACAGGCACACTGAGGTGGGCTTGCAGCTTCTGGACTTTCAGAAGTGGGAGAGGTTAGACCAGCCCCAGTCCAATTCCTCGAAGCTCCTTAACAGGCACCACGTGGAAGCGCTACGTAGAGCAGCGGTGCCTCCAAGGACCTGAGCACGGAGCAGCTCCACGACACACTGCCCCATGCACTCTGCTTCTCCAAGGGGACACAGGCACACGTTCACTGGGGACCAGTCACTCAGCCTAGTGAGGGTTACTCATNAAAAATAAAAATAAAAATAAAAAATAAAATACACTATTAAGAGATTCCCCCCTTCAGAAGCAGCAGCTGCCTCAGTTGGAGCTGGCAGCAGAGAGAGGAAGGTGACTTAACAGAGCTTGTCCCAAGCCCCTCTTCGCTCCCACACGTCCCGCTGGGCCACGACCAGAGGCACAGGCCTTGGCCCCCAGGGGTTACAGTCACAGGCGCTTACCTGCCCCCAAGTACCCACTCCCTGAACTTGAGAGTTTTAAGTGACACCATGGTCAGAAGGAAGGTTTCCAGAACCATCAGAGGAACCTCATCCTCCAGAGCAGCGTCAGAGGACTCACCGGAGGAAGGGCAATGTCTACGTGTCCATCCATTTCCCTGCAGGGGTGGAAGGGATGCTGCCTCAGCTGGGCATTAACTCCCACGGGGATCTGCAGGGCTAAGGGACCCTGAGCTACGGATGGTGCTGGACCATGAAGTCCTCTTGTGCAGACCCCATGCGTGGACCCCCACCCCGTCCCTCAGGCCCTGCCCGGCATGCAAGTGACAGGCACACTGAGGTGGGCTTGCAGCTTCTGGACTTTCAGAAGTGGGAGAGGTTAGACCAGCCCCAGTCCAATTCCTCGATGCTCCTTAACAGGCACCACGTGGAAGCGCTACGTAGAGCAGCGGCGCCTCCAAAGACCTGAGCACGGAGCAGCTCCACGACACACTGCCCCATGCACTCTGCTTCTCTAAGGGGACACAGGCACACGTTCACTGGGGACCAGTCACTCAGCCTAGTGAGGGTTACTCATGGGGCGGGGGTTTAAACGATGACAGAGTAAGTTGAGTCAGAATCAAAAAGACCCCCTGGGGCTATGTCCCTTATGCCCACCCTCTACTCCCCCAAGATGTAAATATCTCATTCCATGGGGGACCAGTTTTTCCCTCTGCCATGGAGCAACCAACGGCAAATAGGGCGGTAATGGGAAATCTTTTCCATAGAAGTGACTGGCACAAAAGAATTTTGCTAAGACAGGTGTAGGATGCTGGGTACGCACAATGGTCGGCCAACGTGTCAACATTTCTTTATACCGGAGCTGAGGGAACATGTCGTTTTTGAAATTTGCAACAGCCACCCTTGCATCGTGTCCAGAAATCAATTAGCATCCCTCCATGTGGCCCCAGCCCAGACGCTCCCTGGTAACGGGGTCTGAAACAGGAAGGGCTCCACCTGAGAGGGTCTTGTGGGCACGATTCTGGGAGCAGTCACTAAGAGTGACATTTTCACAGTTTGCTCAGGGAAGGGGACAGCAGAGCTAAAACAGAAATGTGCCCCACTTTGCAAATGAGCCCCCAGGTAGACGGTGAAGGGAGGGGTGGGGTCGTGGCTCCAGGACCACTAAATGAGCAGAGATTCTGGAACCTGTCCCAGTGACTCACTGGGTGATGGCTTTCTTCTCCGAAAAGATCCTCAGGCAGAAATCAGCTTCCTGATGAGGCTCAAACGTGCTGGGAATCAGGACGTATTCCCCAGGGGGCAGCTTGAACCGCTCGGACACCTCTCTCAGGTTGATGAAGCTTTTGCTTCTGGCCCGGGAAGCGTGGTACCTGAAGAAGTCTTTGTCCAGGCGTTTGCCTTTGTCTGGCCACTGCAGGGAGAAGGGGGGGGTGCGTTGGTCTTGGCTGTGGACTCAGCTTGGGGACAGGCCGTTGAGTCTCTCTCTTGATGATTTAGGATGTGGACGGTGACGATGGACCCCCAGCTGGGCTCCCACCCACCTCATAAATGGCATAGCCGATGGTCAGCATGTCGGCGCCAAATCTCTTGAGTTTCCTCCGATCTTTCTGCATCAGGGCTACGAGGAAAGTGCATTCCTTCTGCCCCTCGTCTGTCTCGGTCAGGGACAATTTTATTTGTGGATTCGTCCAAAAGGTATCTGCCGTTTGAAAGAGACAGACTATTTTCCCTTCCTTAAAAAAAAAAAAACGCAAAGAGGACACACACACACACACACACACACACACACCCCAAATCCTCCCAAACATGAGAAAACAATCCCTCCTCTGCCCCTTCCGATCGGTGCTCCCCCTGCTTTCTTTGCCTCATGCCCAGTTTCCCACTTGGCATTTCAAAGAAGAGTACAGTGGACGTGTGGCTGTCACAACTTGAGCAGGGGTGACCTCACCCCCACTCCGAGGGGCGACTCCAATGGGTCTAGGCCAGTCCCTCCCACCATAGAGAATTGGAACAAAGCCCATCTGTCCACGGCAGTCACAGGCAGCATGGCTCAGGGACTCCCCGGTTGGAGGGGAGTTGAGGACTGTCATTTGAGGGCCCAGGAGCTCTTGCTGCGTGTGTCAGGAAGCCCTTCTGTGACCGCAGAGAAGGCCAGACCGAGCGAGAGGCCAACGCAGGAAAGAGGACCGAGCAGACACTCACTGACGCGTGGCGCCGGAGCCCTGCTGGCACTGTGCTGAAGGCCACCCTTCTGCTCCTCTGAGCTTTCAATTGTGTAGGACAGTAAACCTTTTTACTGCCAGACTGCAGTGAGTTGGGTTTTCTATTATTCGTGGTGGAGAATAAACTAACTGGTCAAACAAGAGCGTTTCCCTGAGCAACCCTCAGCCAGCTTCCTCCTGAATCTCTGCAGCCTTCTTTACCCAGTCGCCCTGGAGTCCTGCCGTCTAACTCCACATTTCAGGCATTCCCTGGTCCTTTGCTGTCCCTGGGCTGGACAGGATGTGTGGGGGTGGCAGGGGGTGACAGGCAGACCACTTACCCAGGAAATTGCGGCAGCCCCCAGCCGTCGAGCCCCGCACCCAGCTTCCCTGGTGGACGGTCACCTCCCACTTATGAAGAGCGTCCTCCTCCAGGGCATCGGGAGTGAGGTTGCAGATCTCTACCTTGTCGAAATGGGCCTTGAAGTCCTTAAATGCCATCCTGCAATAAAGTGGGGGACACGTGAGGGGGGTTTGGGGGTGAGGAGCTGGAGAAAATAGCAAGAAAAGGTTAAAGAAAAGAGGCGAGGTGAAAAAAGATACAAGAAAGGTCGATTGCACACGATACGTGCTAGAGAAAGAAGGAGGCCAGGCTGAAGGACGGGCGTGCAGGGCGGGAAGCTGCTTTAAGCGGGGTACGGGAGCCCTCACTGGTCAGGTGGGCTGTTAGTGGGACCTGAAGCCCGGGAGCAGGGGCAGAGCTGCTCTTGGGGGTCCAAGCAAATGGAGAGCAACGGCCTGAGGCAGACAGGTGCTGTCTGTGTTCACGGGACCCCAGGAAGGCCACGGGGGCTGGCCCGAGGCGTCAGAGAGGGGTAAGATCCACGGGCAGCCGTGAGTCAGGCAGGCAGCAGGCTGTGGCTTTGCCTCTGAGAAGGTGGAGAGCTGTGGAAGGTGCTGAGCGCAGGGCTGCTGTGCTGAGAACAGGCCGCGGCGGCACAGGTGGCGAGTGAGAGCTGTCATCCAGCTGAGAGGAGGGTGCTCAGTCCGCGCAGGTAGCTCGGGAGGTGCCGAGCAGCAGCGGGGTCGAGACGTGCTCATGCTCTGCAGGCAAGACCTCCAGGACCCGCGGCCGGAATGGACGTGGGAGCGGAGCACAAGAGGCTTCCGAACCGAGATGCCCGGAGCAAGGCTCGCCGCAGAGGCCGGATGGCTTCACCCACATGTCACCTACCGCGCCAGGCTGCGGTGGCAGGTGTGGCTCCTTGGTGACGGGCAGGACGATGGAGCACTATGGATCTCAGGTTTCCTCCACCCAGCTTCTCCCTCTGCGCCAGACCTTCCTCCCATGGGCTGGACCTCGGACATCCTCGCAGACTCTGGTTTCCGCCCCTCCTCGTGTTTGGAACTCGTGATGGCGCTAGTTCCAGACCTCTTTCCTCTTGTGGTTTGCTCTTCTTGTGTAACTCGTGAACCGGGGCCTCTCTGCACTCGAAATTCAAGGTATGCAACTGTCTGTAATTTCCAGTTTGACAGCTTGTAGATCTCTCAAGCAGCTTGTGTGTTTTTCACAAATTTGGGGGGACTTGCATGCTCCTGAGGTAGAGATGGCTGGTGTCCACCAGCACAGGGCACTGCACCCCACCCCCCATTTATTTAGGGGTGGGGTATGAGCGATGATGTGTGTTACCTCTGGGTCAAGGCTTTCAGGAAGTAGGGGCATCTTCTCCAACTCTCCTTTTTCCTTTCTCTTCTATTGGCTGCATGCAAATGACCATGTGACCCCGGAGGATGGTGCAGACACACAGTAGAGGGACCCTGGGTCCCTGAGTCACTGCATGGAGAGGGCCATCCACAGAATCAGAACGTCCTCCTCAGACTGTTACGATAAGTGAGAAAAACTTTACCATGTTTGAGTCTTTGTACGTTTGGGAGCCTATTTGTTACAGCGGCTGCTGCTACCCTCAGTCACAGAACTCTGAAATATGTGATACCAGCTCAACAGTTGGGCAGGAGGGAACATGGAAATACTGGAGCTGGAAAGGAGATATCCATGTTACTCAGTGGTGAGACATTTAATACATCTATTGCCCATTGCTCTGGTCTGAAAGTTTGTGTCCCTCACACACACATACGTTGAAATTCATCCTCAAGGACATGGTCTTAGGAGGTGGGGCCTTTGGAAGGTGGTTAGGTCATGAGGGTGGAGCCCCCATAAAGGGGATTAGTGCCCTTATAAAGAGACCCCAGACAGCCCCCTCACCCCTTCCACCTTGTGAGGACACAGTGAGAAGGTGCCGTCTATGAACCAGAAGGGGGTCCTCACCAGACACTGCATCTGCCATGTCTTGATCTTGGACTTCCAGCGTCTAGAACCGTGAGCAACAAATGTCTGTGTTTATAAGCTGCCCGGTCTATGTTTTCTGTCATAGCATCCTGAACAGACTAAGACATCTAACAAAACATGCAAGGCAGGACAAATGCCCACTGCAGCTGTGCTCTGGGGGAAAGAAGGAAAAACCTGGAATATTGGTGTGTCACGGCTTTTGTTTGTTTTATTTTTTAAATGTTATAAGGAAGCGATGAGCTCAGGCAAGAATTCACTGGCTGGAGCGCACACGAGGGAAGAGAGACGGACATCGGAAATTTGTGCTCTTGCAAGGTTGGAAGAGCCATCTGCTTCTGGATCCCAAACAGAAAGAAATAACATTTTAAAAAGATTCCAAAGATAAAAGCCCATTAAAAAGTTTTACTTAAACAGAGATTCAGCCCTGTGGAAAGTCCAGTGTAGACATGTTTCCTTCCCATTTAAGTCTATAATTTTAGATGCTCTCAGGGTAGCTGCCGTCTAAGGTCCCCGGGGTCAAGTTGGGCATGGAGGGACTGGGCCTGTGAGCCGCGGGGCTGCCTGTCTTCAAATTCACTGTGCAAACTTGGATGACCGACAGCTCAGAGGAGGTCGGATGGCTCAGAGGAGGAACAGCTGGAGACCAGAGGCTCTGCCCCGCGTTTTCTGAATTGAACTAACTCCCTGGAGACTCCGAAACAAACCTACAGAGGGGTGAGTCCCCATCAAAACACGACTGAGGTTTAATTCCCTGCCAACTGGGGTGGATATGAGGGGTTTGAGACAGAGGGAATTGATTTATCAAAGGAAGGAAAAGAGAGAGAGAGAGAAAGACAGAGAGAGAGAGAGAGAGAGAGAGAGAGAGAGAGAGAGCTCCCTACGCCCAGGGCCTGTTATGCAGTTAATACAGAGGTAAAAACAGGGACGGGCACGGTACCAGAATTCCCCGTCATCCAGAGTGGTGTGACACAGACGCTTCTGCTCAGCCGGGCAGATGGAACGCCACTCAGGAGAGCTAGGAGCAAACAGAGCCGGCACTTAGGCAGGGGTCGTGGTGCAGACGGACGGTCCCCCCAGCACCCACATGTGTGTTATGTCAGGAGTAAGTGCACCCGGTGTCTGCTCTCTGCACCCCAGAAGTGCGCCCAGGGAGGCAGAGGCTGCAGAGCCACTGGCCCCACTGAGGCCGCTGAGAAAGCCCACCACCAAGTGCCGTGCCCACCAGGTCCCTCGGGGCCATCTGGACCTCCTATGGTGGAGACTGTCGTGGGACAATCACAAGGAGTTGAGTGCCCACGGTAGCTGCAGGGCGAGCTGGAAGCCACAGGCTGACGTGCTCCTGTCCTTGGCCTCCAGCTCACCGTGTCACCTGCAGCCTTGCTTGGCCTCTCCTCCTAGGTCATAAGCTGACACCTGGCAAAGCGATGATAATGTCCTACGTTTGCCAGGCACCTTCTCCGCGTGACCTCGCAGGAGGCCAGGCAGGGCTGTGTGAGGCGGGCACGGCCGTCCTACATAAAAGAGGGCACAGGTGGGCCCGTGGCCTCCAAACTCAGGAGCGGGGACCCCACGTTCGGTGTGCATGCTGCGAGCCCCACAGCCACCTGCGAATAGCTCGTATGGAGTGACCGCCACCGTGGGGCTACGCTCAACGTGGTGGCTTCTTCCACGTCCTGCAGATCCTCCCTCCAGGAGCTGAGCCCGAGTCGGAGGACTGGAACAAGAGCCACCATCTGCCTTTCGAGCCATCACCTTCTAAGTGGCTCACACCCAGATCATCAGCCTGACCCACCAAACGGCACCTCAGCTCTCACGGGACCTCAGGGCGGCCGCGGCCCCTGCGGCTGTGTGGGTGGGAGGCCAGCGTCCTTCCAGCCTTGACTCCCCATCAAAGTGCACCTTATTTCTCCCTCTGTGTAATTCCAGAAAAAGGGGGAAACGGCCCTTTCTCCTTCTAGACAGTTGTCTCAAAATCGAGGGGCACTGCGTGTGTTAGGACATGGTGCAGTCTCGTTGATTTTGTCTCATTATGACTCTGTTCGTTCCGTGTCTGCCAGGAGAGGAAGTCCAATCTCTTCTCTCCTTTGAAATCTGTCTGATCCGAATCTGTCTCCTCCCAGGGCCTCAGCTCTGAGAAGGTGAAGCCAGGGACAGGCCAGGGAGTACAGGACCAGAGTCTTGACGGGGACACGGCCGTCTGAGCAGTGTGCGTGCTCTGCCCTCACACTGGGATCTGTCTAATAAAGCCACCGACATGCTGATGTTTGATGACCCGGTGGCTTTGTCTGGACTGAGGACAAACACTGGCTCAGTTTTCCTCAAGTTCTAGACTAGCTTCAGGGCCCCCCAGAGACCCGTGGGCCATGGGTGGGGCAGGGAAGGGCTGCACGCCTGAGATGGCCAAGCAGGAGCCACAGCTCTGGGTGGCCCTGCCATGCACCTGCCCAAATGTCCCCAGCTCCCAGTCACCTGAGCCACCTTCTGGGGGACAGGGGTGGGGGTGCAGGACACATACGGAAAGGCCGCCCTTTCTTTACAGCCGGGGGCCAAGTGGACAGCCGTGGTTAACTGCTCCGTGGCTGATGAGTGTCCTGCACCCCATCCACGTCTCCCCTCAGGGCCTCAGACGGTGGTCAGTGACCATCAGAGAGAACCCCACACTGAGCTACTTGGTGACATTTCAGGGATTCCCACACCCAAAATACCCATTGTGCACACGCCCCCCTCCGCACGTGCACACTGCTGACTGGAGCCACTCACAAGGGGAGACAGAGACTGTCACAGGGTCGTGGGGATATAAAACGTCACCAGGGGAGGTAAGACATTCATCGCCATAAATACAATTCGGTGAAGGTTATAGAGTCGTTGTAAGAGTCTTTTGAGATTCAAGTCTGACTGCAAGGTGGGCCCGAGGACGGAAGGGGAGGAAGTCAGCTCCCCAGAGGCAGGACAGGGCCCGGGAGGATGGCAGACCACAAGCCAGCTGGAAAGATGGGACGGGGGACTGACCTGTCGCTCCAGGACCCGTTCCACTCAACGTGGCCCCAAGGGTTCCGGACTCTGACAAGCTCGATGTTCCGGCCTTGGAAGTTTACCTAGAAGGGAAAAGCACCAGGAAAATGTGAACCAGTGACGCGTGGGAGCTTTGGCCCCGTCCACCCGAGCCCCGGGCGGTCAACCCCATCCAGGGGGGCTTTACCAAAAGCCTCTTGGCTAAAACACCGCGGAAGGTAAGGAAAAACGCATCCATTCTTAACGAGCCCTGGAATCGCCTCATTCCTGCTGAGTATACTTGCCAGCGATATTGTGGCAGTCACCCCAGAACGGTCACGCCACATGTGGGAAACCGAGTGAATCAGAAATTAGTGCACGTGGGGCCGGCCCGGTGGCGCACTCGGTAGAGTGTGGCGCTTGGGAGCGCGGCAGCGCTCCCACTGAGGGTTCGGATCCCATATAGAGACTGGTCCGCTCACTGGCTGAGCGTGGTGCGGGCGCGACACTGAGGGTTGCGATCCCGTTGCCGGTCGCGGTGCGGGCGCGACACCAAGGGTTGCGATCCCGTTACTGGTCACGAAAAAAGACAAAAAGGAAAAAAAAAAAAAGAAAAAAGAAATTAGTGCATGTGAATCTTCAGACACAGGCGTTTCTCGGAGTGGGCCGGGCCTCACGTGTCTGTCTCTGCCGAGTGCTCAAGACTTGCTGCGTTTTCTCCACCCTCAGCGTCCTGCTCACAGATGAGCGTGACAGCGGGAGCACATGCCGGGAGAGCACACACAGGTCCTCTAACTCCGGTATCTCCCACGGTCAGGGGTCATAGGAGGACGCCTGCTGTTTGCCTTCATGACCCTGAGC
>NW_007731894.1:89582-99272 GCF_000696425.1 Galeopterus variegatus
TTGCGATCCCGTTACCGGTCACGAAAAAAGACAAAAAGGAAAAAAAAAAAGAAAAAAGAAATTAGTGCATGTGAATCACAGGCGTTTCTCGGAGCAGGCCGGGCCTCACGTGTCTGTCTCTGCCGAGTGCTCACGACTTGCTGCGTTTTCTCCACCCTCAGCGTCCTGCTCACAGATGAGCGTGACAGCAGGAGCACACGCCGGGAGAGCACACACAGGTCCTCTAACTCCGGTATCTCCCACGGTCAGGGGTCATAGGAGGACGCCTGCTGTTTGCCTTCATGACCCTGAGCCAGCAGAGAAAGAGGGTCCCGCCATGCCCTGGGGCGGGGAGGGCCCGTGCACTGGAGAGAGGCTTTCAGGAGAGAGACTGGAGGTCACAGACGTCTGTTTGCCAACTAACCAGAACGCAGGATGCTTTATCCTGGTGCATTTGGCACAAGTTGTATTTTTGATGTGTAAGAATAATTCAAGTGATACCAACTGTCTGGAGTCAACAGATGGGACTCGTGGGTCACCCTGTAGGAGGCTCTTTGATTTGAGGTATTTGTGGAAAGTGAGTTCCTTGCAGGTGGACGGGAAGTGAAGCGCTGAGCCAAGCCACTGGGAGGCTTCTGCAGTCACTCAGGGTGACACTGACAGATCTGACCTACAAGATCTAAAGAACCCAGTGGCGTCTCACAGCTCGGGCGCCGGGAGGAGGAAGGAAGGGGCCTCCTGTGCTGTCTCCTCCCCGCGCATTCGGAGCATGTGATTCAAAGTGTGGGCAGCGGTGGGAGGAGCCCAGCGATGCCCGTGTCCTCTGCTGAGGGTGAGAGACTCGTCCAGCAGGGCACAGAGTGGGTGACAGCTGACTGTGGACTTCACTGAGCTGGATCCTGGAGGCTGAAACCTCGGGCTTCTTGCCACCCTTCATCCCATTCTCCTGCCTGTGTCTCCCTCGAGCCTCCGAGGCAGCCACGCCAGGGTGGTGCCGTGTGTGTTCAGGTGGCCCCGGGAGTGAGTTCTGCCCTGACCACGGCTGCAGAGGATGGGACTCATGATGGTCAATGTTCTGTGTCAACTTGACTGGGCCATGGGGGCCCAAGATATCTGCTTAAAGATTATTCTGAGTGTGTCCGGGGGGTGTTTCTGGATGAGGCCAGATTCAAATTGGTAAACTGAGTAAAGCAGATTGCCTTCCTGGTCGGTGCAGGTGGGCCTCACTGAACAGAACAAAAAGGCGGTGGAAGGTGGGATCGGGTCTCTCTGCCCGACGCTCTGAGCGTGTGTCAGTACGTGCACAAATGTAAACTTCCTGTGCTTCATCTCTCTGGAGCGCCCTGACTAATGCAGGCCTGATGTAGAACTGGGAAAGCAGGAAAGGAAAGGAGAGACCAGACAATCAGAGGCTGGGCTCTCATGCCTGCTAGACAAGGCCAGGCTGTGGTGGGACCTCACTGTCCCTTTCTCCTGGTTTGCTGTTTGAATCCCAGCCTGCCTCCTCCAGGTGACACGCTCTCTGATGTGTCAGAATGGCGCTTTAAACCGCAGTGCACTGAGACTGTGCACCAGGCACCAGCATCTCCACGCCTCTCCCTGCACCCTGCAGCAGGGCTCCGCCTCACCTACCTGATCAACTCCCGTTATGGTGTAGGCATGACCCTTAATGAGACCAAAAGGGGTCCGGGCTTCAGATTCTGCAGCATTTCTGGTCTGAAACAGGAAAAGAGAAACATCATTTGCATTGTCTAAGTCAAGCCTTTCCCGCCTGGCCAGACCCAGCTGCAGGCCTGGCCAGTCCTGTCCTCTGGCCCCTTCTGCTCCTGCAGGTGCAGCCACGTGCACGGGTCGTAGAGATCGGGTACACGTGACACCCCAAAGATGTTTAGCAGTGACATCCAGTTTCTTCCTCGCTCTCAGTGCGGACTCCAGCAAAGATTTACATTTTCTCCCCCAAACAGAACAACTTGAGCTTCGTGTGGCACGACAGAGAAAACACGATCACACACACCACAGAGGAAGAGAGGCATGTGGCAGTGGACATGCAACTCCGTGTTCCAAATGGGAAATTACAGAGGACATGGGTAATCCGTCAGCAAAGAACAGCTCCCCAAGGTCATTCCAGGGGGGAACAGAAAACTTGAAAAGATCTCAAAAGATAAACAAGGTAAAGTTACACCTGTGTGTGCTCGTGTGCACAGGGAACTTAGAAAATACCCTGTTAGCTTCCTACCTGCTGATAAGACGTATTTTTTCATGGGATATAAAATGAAAAAAACAAATTTCGGAAAACTACATGCTAAGATTCCATCTTAGTAAAATCAAACCAGCCTTCCTTACGCTCGTGTGCACGTGTGTGTGCCTGTGTGAGCAAAGACAGAGCCGTGACCCTGGGCATGGGCCAGGCGACCTGGCTGCGGGTGGGGGTGGAGTGGGGAGGCTGCCGGATGCGGAGGGTACAAACATGCCTTCGTAGGTCTCAGGGTTGTCCCACCTGATACAGCACGTGGATCTCACCTTTGCAATTTGAAACACTTTAAATAGAAACTTGCATGGTTTTTTGGGCAGCTGGCCGGCATGGGGAACCGACCCCTTGACCCTGGTGTTATAAGGCAGTGCTCTAACCAACTGTGCTAACTGGCCAGCCCAAGACCTGTGTCTTAATTAAAAGAAGTGAACACTGACATTGCCCGCCACGGCCGTGCCCCTCCTTGTGTGTGGTCAGGGCTCCTGCGCAGACCCTGGCTCATGGGGTGCTGGCATCGGGGGCCCCAGCGACTCACGTCAATGGAGCAGCTCAGCAGAGAGCCCCTCTTCAGGGCCTTCTCGAGGATCTCGTAGAAGTTCTCGGGGGCCTCCGTGGTTTGGAAGGTCTCTGCGACGCCCCCGGTGAAGTCTTCCATGGCCTCCAGCGCGCTGCCGCCCTTCAGCGCTTCGTAGCTCCCGTTCAGCCTGCGGGCGGCAGGGAGCCAGCGGGGTGTACGGGGACAGGGCCCAGGGCGTCCCAGACAGAGGCTCTAATTGGGCTGGGAAAGGGGACGGGGACGGAGCAGGAGCCTGGAGGAAGCAGCAGGCCCCGAGGACGCAGCCCGGAGTGCGGTGGGGAGCAGGGACTCTGCCCTGCCCGGCTGCAGGTTCAAACCCCAGCCCCGCCACTGCGGGCTCAGCCGCCCTGCACTGAGACACCCGGTTTTCTCACTTGCTCTTTAATTCTCAGCACAGTGCTTGAGGTTGCATGCTCTCCTGTGACCTATCCCCGGTCACCTGAGGCTGAGGTCGTGTTGACGTTTCCCACTGAAAAGTCCCTCCCCGCTCCCGTCTCCTGGCTGTGCTCCTGGGAAGGAGGTCACCATGTGGGCCCCCATTTAAGGAGCGGGAGTTCACCTTGAGGGTGGGAGATGCACACAATTCATTTGGAATTATTCTGCGTGGGATATTTGTCCCTTGTCCCTGATTTATTTATTCAATTATTTATTGACATCCGCATGCGCTCGCGCATACTTATTTTCTACTTTGGTTTACAATCCAGAGCTGCTTTACTTACTTTGTTGGTCAAATTGTTCTAGCTTTGGCTACTTGGAACTGCGTCAGCAGGCCCCTGTGTGCTTTCGATGTACCCCATCTGTGTGTGCGTGTGCATGTGTCATGTGACGTGTGCATGTTGTGCATGTGTGTGTTGTGTATGTGTGTTGTGTATGTGGTATGTGTGTGTTGTGTGTGTATTGTGCATGTTGTGTGCGTGTCGTGCATATGTGTTGTGCGTGTGTTGTGTGTGTTGTGTGTGTGTTGTGCATGTGTGTTGTGTATGTGGTATGTGTGTGTTATGTGCGTGTCATGCATATGTGTTGTGCGTGTTGTGCATGTGTGGTGTGTGTGTTGCGCATATGTTGTGCATGTATGTTGTGTGTTGTGTGTGTTATGCGTGTGTGGTGCATGTGTGGTGAGTGTGTGTTGTGTGTGTGTGGTGCGTATTTTCTGTGTTTTTTGTGCATCGTGTGTGTGTTGTGTATGTGGTATGTGTGTGTTGTGTGTATTGTGCATGTTGTGTGCGTGTCGTGCATATGTGTTGTGCGTGTGTTGTGCGTGTTGTGTGTGTTGTGCATGTTGTGCGTGTGTTGTGTGCATGTGTTGTGCGTGTTGTGCGTGTTGCATGTGTATTGTGCATGTGTTGTGCATGTAGTGTGTGTTGTGCATGTGTGTTTTGCGTGTGTTGTGTTGGACGTGTGTGTTGTGTGCGTGTGTTGTGCATGTTGTGTGTGTAGTGTGTGTTGTGCGTGTGTTGTTGTGCGTGTTATGCATGAGTGTTGTGCGTGTTGTGCACGTGTTGTACGTGCTGTGCATGTTGTGTGTTGTGCGTGTGTTGTTGTTGTGCGTGTTATGCGTGTGTGTTTGTGTTGTGTGTGTTGTGCATGTTGTGCGTGTGTTGTGTGCATGTGTGTTGTGTGTGTTGTGCATGTGTGCCGTGTGTGTTTTGCGTGTGTTGTGTTGTACATGTGTGTTGTGTGCGTGTGTTGCGCATGTTGTGCGTGTGTTGTGCATGTTATGCGTGTGTTGTACGTGCTGTGCATGTTGTGTGTTGTGCGTGTGTTGTTGTGCGTGTTATGCGTGTGTGTTGTGCGTGTTGTGCGTGTGTTGTACGTGCTGTGCGTGTTGTGTGTTGTGCGCGTGTTGTTGTGCGTGTTATGCGTGTGTGTTGTGTGTGTTGTGCGTGTTGTGTGTGTGTGTTCTCACTTTCCGACATCACAAGATGCTCTAGATTCATTTCATGTCTCTGCACCCTCGTGGTCTAGCCTGGACGTCTAGACGTCTGAGCCTTGGCAGCATCTGGGGGGAAGCCTGGAGAACTGAGTAGTGTTGGCTTAGCCAGGACGTCCCTCTTCCTGCCCTCCCAGTGCTTCTCCACCAGCTCTTCCCAGGGCCAGACCCATGGCTTAGGGAGAGAGACGGGACAGGTGTGGCCAGAGTGCCCGAGGAGGGCGCACCGGGGCCACCACAGGGACACTGCTCTGGCAGCTGTTTTTCCGCCCTCAGCCCTGCCCGAGTCCACATGCCTCGCCCGCAGACCCAGGGCCTCGGTCCCCGCCGGGAATGGAAGCCGGGCTTCCCTGGGCCCGCGGCGCTCACTTGGCGTAGGCTTTCTCCAGCAAGGCGCTCCAGAACTCGCTGTGCTCGGCGGAGTGCAGGAAGACCAGGCGATCCCTGAAGGTGGGCAGGCGGTCGTCGACCACCACGTCCAGCCACTCGCTGTGCTGCCAGAACTGTCGCCGGGGGGAGACGGAAACACGGGTGAGTCACGCAGGAGGTCCCGGCCCCGTGTGTACACGTTGGTCCTACTGCTTTTCCCTGTGACCAAACTGCAGGAATAGTCTCGAGGGAATCACGCGTGGGCTCCGTGGTGGGGCCGCCTGGACTTTGTCCTCGGGGCCACATGCCGGGCATTCCGTCCGCCATCGACCTCGGCTCCTAGACTTAGTGTCTTGGGCAGGGGAGGCAGGACAGGAGCCACACGTGGACACTCTCCGGTGCTGTGAATTAATCTTTCTTTTCACAAGGAAGTTTTTGGGCAGGGGAGGGTGGAAGTGTGGGGTTTGGTCTGCCCCCGCACTGCCCAGTTGTCACCCTCTCCACCCAGTTCCAGCTCTGATGTCCTCTAACCTTTTGTCCCCTCCTCGCCGCAGGCGGAGCCCTGGTCTGTTGGCCATTCACCCAGAGAGAGGCAGGTGATTTGGTTTTCCTGCGTGCTAGCTGTGGACACGTGAGGGGAGTGCAGGCGTGCATGTGTGTGCACACGCATGTGCATGTGTGCAGGTGTGAGCGTGCATGTGCAGTGTGCTCGTTTGTACGTTGCACTGTGCAAGTGTGTGTGTGTGGGAGTGCACTTGTATGCACGTGTGCACAGGTGTGTGCTGTTTGAGCACATGCGTGCATGCGTGTGAGTTTGCATGTGGTCTGCAGGGAACAGGAGGGGAGGCGGGAGCAGGGCGAGGGCCATGCGTGGTTTCTCTGAGCTTCCTGGTGTGCTGCAGGGACCCGTCTCCTCCCCTCCTTATGGATCAGCTTCCCCCTGGCCCCTCGCCCCCTGACCCAATGTCTCTTCAGACTCTTGGGCCTTTGGTGGCTTCTGGGACAGGGGTTTGATGTCCAGGCCTGGGCTGGGGCTCCCTGGGCAGGGGCAGGGCTGGCCTCCCACGGGGAGGGCTCAGGGGGCCTGCAGGTGACAGAGACAGCTCTGCTGGTGTCCCTGCTCCTGCACACCTGCACTGTGGCCGAGGGACAGAGAGGACCGTGCAGCAGCAGGTCATTTCCAACGCTCCACTTCCCATGAGGAGTGCTGTGAGCGTGGGGCTGACAGTCCCCCCAGGGCCGGCCCCACCCACTCAGGGCAGCAGTGGAGCCAGAACCCGGGGCTCTCGGCCTATGGGCTGCAGTTTGTCTTGTGAGCTTAGGTCGGCCACACTCGCTCCCTGGGACCTAATGTCCCCGGGGGCAAAATAGGGAGCAGCTGCCCAGGCCCCTCCCAGCTGTGACACTCGATGGGACAAAGGAGGACACTCTTCCCTGGGGAGCCCGAGGTCAGGTAGTGGCGCTGGCTCAGAGGCAGCAGTGCTGCTGGGTTTGCTGAGTTTAAATACCCCCCACCCTGCCGCCCGGGGGTGGTTCTCAAGGGTCAGAGCTGAGCCAGGGCTGTGCTATGGGCAGAAGTCACACGCAGGGAGGGGAGACGGGGATGGTGGTGGGTCCTTGGGAGAGCAAGGGTAGGGTCTCCCGGCCCCAAGGTGGCTCCGTGCCCCTCAGGCACAGGAGGCCAACAGCTAGGAGTGGGGACAGGGCCCTGAGCTCATGTTTCTGCCGTCCCAGCCCTCGAACGCTTCTGTGCCGTCAGTTACTGGACCCACACGCACTTCTGCTTAGCAGACTGCAGGCCTCGGGGACAGAGGGACGGGCTGGACGAGCGTGCAAGGAGGTGACAGCATGTCCTTCACGCCTGGCACTGGGCGACTTCTTCCCGGGCTCCTGTGCAGTTCCACGAGGAGCCCGTGGGTGGCTTCCAGTCTCTCCCTCTCTCTGATTAGTAAGGAAGGCTCAGTTTCACGGAGAGAACTGCCTGAGGCCACCCACTTAACTAAGTCCAGGGGGACCCTGTGCAAGGACTGGGGGTGGGGAAGGGCGCAGATGGACGGGGAGATGGGAGAGCAGGGAGCCAGGTCTCGGGGCCGCGGGCCCCAGGACTCCAGCTGGGGTCAGCTCTGTGTTTCTTCAGTTTTTATGTTTTGAACTCACTCACGTTCTCCAGAGTTTCACTCCTCCAGTGAGGAGACCCTCTCTGCTTATGAGAAATAATCCAGTTCCCCAGAGGCACAATCATCTCAGGCCATTCATGCTCAAAGCGCAAGAAATTCAAGATCATGAAACCCTTCGCCTACGGACCTCCAGATCTGCCAGAACCGCACCCGAGGCTGCGCGGTCTGCAAGGACCCACCTTGCAACACCCTGAATGCTCTTCTGAAACATGTAGATGTTATTTCACTGCAAAGCGTGGCGTTAGTGCGGTTTAGGAGCACGGCGCTCACGCAGACACTGTCGCCTTCCCTCCAGGGTTCCGGGGCGGTGCATTTGCACCGAGCCACGCTGGGCCCGAGCAGTGAGCCCGGCCCGGCTCCATCTCACCTGGAAGTGGAATATCCCGGCGTAGCCGGGGCTGAAGCTTTGGTCCTGGGGCACGACTCTGGCCAGCGCTCTGTCATTCAGTGTCAGGGAGGCGATGGCGGCGAGCAGCCAGCAGTCTCCTGCAGAATGAAAGCACAGGTCACGGTCCTCGTCACGAACCCACAGCACACAGGCAAACTCCAGGCCAGAAGGGGATGTGGGGACTGCCAGACGTGGCCACATCTTTTCTGCATTTTAAGCAGTGTGCAGAAGACCCGCGAACACCCTGTCCTCCTTCCTGCCTTCCTGGCCGGCAATCCTGTTTGGTCTTGTACACACAGCTGTCGCCTTCTTGGCACGGTTGTGAGAGATGCGTACTTGGGTTTCTGACATGTGGCCCTGCTATGCCTCAGCTCTGTGACATTCCAGCGACCTCCCCTGCAGAGGACCAAGGCTGCACATGCTAGTGTCAGTGTGGCCACGTGGACTCCAGCCCACACTGTTCTGCACACTTGGGGTGCGTGTGTGTGTGTGTGTGTGTGCGTGCATGCGCGCACTTGCGTGGAGCTCAGAAATAGCCCCTGAAGTGCCTGGGGAACCCGTTTCCAGGGCTGATGTCTCTCTGCAACCCAGACTCAGGTTAGTTTTTGATAGCGGGACTGTGTGGTAGCTCCGCTTGTTTTAAATTATCTTGCATTTTCAGGATTTCTTGCCTCACCTGCAGAACTCTCCAGCGGTGTCTCTGCATTAACACACATCTGGAGGAAAACTACAATGTGGAGTCGAACACCAAACAGTACCTCACTGCATCGTGCCAGACGCTGCCTGCGATCCTTACCCTGTGCTGAACATGGAACAAGCGCCCCAGTTCCTGGCCGCAGTGAGCCACTGTCTGTGCGGTGCATGACAAAGGAGTGTCCACTTGTCTGACAGGACCTCTCAGCTTTATCTAGATTTGTTTGTTTTTAGCAGACAACGCCCCTGTCATTGGGACCTAAGACCCTGTCACACTCAGTGTGGCTCCCCAGGGCTCACATTTCCTGAAAGTACCGTGTCTGCTGGACTCGGGATGTCTCAGTATGACCCCTTTCTGGTCATTGCATGCAGGCAAGGGAGACTCACACAGCTTAACACCAGGAAAGCTACTTTCGAACTGCCTCTTCTGGCTTTCTGAGGGTGTCACCAGACACCAGCCTCAGCTGAGGCACAGAAGGATTGGTTTCTAATGCGCCAGCGGGCCTTTGGGAGCCTTGGGTTGGCTGATAGGAAGTGCCAGGGCTGGAGGCTCTCAAGACCACTCATTCTGCCGATGTGACCGAGTGTCCCCTGGGCATGGGCACTGTGTCATGCCAAGGGCAAAGACAAGGAAAGACAAGGTCCCTGCTTTCAGTGGAGGGTGGCCAGGGCCAGTGGAGTCTAACAGAGTGAAGCTGCTGCAAGCTGACCTCCTGCACCCTCTCCTCCGAGGTACAACAACTGTGCCCAGTTGAGGGTCTCATGCGTCTTTACCTGGCCGGAGGGTGCAGTGGCTCCTGCCTAGTCAGCCAGAAATGCTCTGAGCTCTTGGAGGGGGAGGCCTCGAAGCCAATGTTGTGTACACAATTTAAAAGAAATTAAAAAAACCCTCAACTCCCCCCGCAGGATTGCTTTTGTCTCTGTTGAGCGGGGGCGGACGGGCCGGGCTGGCCACCCCGCACTGTGGTTGGAGGAACGCCCTCTGCAGCCGGTCCGGCCGGAGTGCGTGCCCCACGGTGGCGGTGACGTTCTGGTCCTGATCGCGGGGGGCAGCAGCTCGTGCCGCTCATTTCATGGGTATTCTTCATGCCTTATATGTACGCTGTGCACGGTATTTGGGGGTAATGACAGTGTTACAAAATAATATGTAGAACCAACGATCCACTGAGGTTCAATATGAGGCTGTCATTCCAGATATACACTTACACCAAAGTGACAAGCCAAAGCTTTGACGGACAGAGGAGCCTGAACGATGATTTGCCATTGAACGGTAATGAGGAAGCCTGACCTCAGTAAAGGGCACCCACCTGAATGGGAGGGTTTTGG
>NW_007731894.1:99689-112235 GCF_000696425.1 Galeopterus variegatus
GAACCAACGATCCACTGAGGTTCAATATGAGGCTGTCATTCCAGATATACACTTACACCAAAGTGACAAGCCAAAGCTTTGACGGACAGAGGAGCCTGAACGATGATTTGCCATTGAACGGTAATGAGGAAGCCTGACCTCAGTAAAGGGCACCCACCTGAATGGGAGGGTTTTGGAGAAGTCCAAGTTCTATCTGGAACGGATAATTGTGTCTTCTGTTACCCATGTGTCATCCGTCCATACATATCTACCTACGTGCCTTCCTACCTGTTACATACCTGCTGTGTGTATGTCCATCCAACCACCTGTCCTTCATCTGTCTGTACTTATCCATCCATCCATCCGTCCATGTATCTGTCCATCCGTCCGTCCGTCCATCCATCCATCCATCCATCCATCCATCCATCCATCCGTCCATCTATCCGTCCATCTATCCGTCCATCCATCCATCCATCCATCCATCCGTCCGTCCGTCCGTCCGTCCGTCCATCCATCCATCCATCCATATCTGCCTACAGACCTTCTTACCTGTCGTCTGTCTGCTGTGTATCCGTGTGTCCATCCATCCATGCATCCATCTCTCTCACTCTGTCAACCTACAATGGTCTGTCCCCCACCCTCAAATTCATGTGTTGAAACTTAATGGCCAACGTGACAGCATTAACAGGCTGGGCTTCTAAGAGGTGATTAGGTCACGGGGCGTCTCCCCCACGAATGGGATTGAGGCCGTCACACAAGAGGCTTCACACAGGGTTTGGCCTTTTTTGCTCTGTCCCTTCCTCCACGTGAGGACACCCGGACGGCCATCTGTGAGGAACAGGCCCTCACCAGAGGCTGCACCTGCTGGCACCTTGCTGTTTGACTGCTCAGCCTCTAGAAGTGTGAGCACAAACTCCTGCTCTTTATGAATTTCCCAGCCTTCGATCTTTGTTATCGCAGCACACACAGACTAATGCACGCTCTGCCTCTGTCATCTCTTTATCTAATCGTCTGGCATCTGGCTACCTCCCTATCTACCTCCCTGTATCTGTACACCTGTCTGTTTAACCAACCATCATCAGCTCACTTACTCCCCAGGGAGGTCCCAGCGTGGCTGGCCTCCACCCTTACACCACAGTGACAACCTCGGCTGTGACTGAATCGGGGTCTGCGTGAGTTTTCAGTGGTTTGCTCTCTCCAGCGGATTCTACTGGTACTTTTTAAAGAGGCTTCTCTGTTTTCATTGATAGATTAAAGGTAAACCCAGCCCAATTGGACTAACCCTGAAATGCAGGACCCGATTTAACTGGTGAGGGGGCACACTCAGGTCAATTGTGGGAGGGAGAGTGGGGGTGCGGGGAGCTCCCCCAAAGTAAGCTCCCAGCGAGGCATTGTGTATAATGGCTAGGTCTCTGCAGCCAGACTGTCTGCGTGCGAACCCCAGTTGCACAACTACCACTTCTGCGATCTTGGACAGGTTAGCCTCCCTCAGCCTCAGTTTCCTCGTCTGTAACATTGGGAGGGGGGTTGGGAAGATGAACAGAGCAGCACGTGCTCGGGACAGTGCCCGGCGGGGGCCGAGTCTGCGCGTGTGGGTGCTGGCCGCAGTCGACATGTGTGACAGACGGACCAAGGCAGCCGGGTGCCGCTGCTCTCCGTAAGCTCCTGGGCTGTGAGCCCCGACCATAGGCATGTCCGACCCCCAGAGCACGAGAGGGCGAGGGCTCCATTCACGGGGAGCAGGGGTGGTGCCAGCCGCTGCCAGCCCCCACCCCTCCGTGCTGCCCAGGGCCAGTCTGCCCAGCCGCCCTCCCCTGGGCTCCGTCCCCTCACACTCACCAAGCTCCCCCTGGCAGATATCAGTCCTGGTGGCCCCTCCGAGAATGAACTCTGGGTTTTTCACGATTTCCTGGAGGAACGAGAGCATGATCAGTGAGGGGAGCCCCCACGCAGCAGGCCAGTGGGAGAGAGCAGGGGCAGGGTCTGCGCCCTGCGCAGCGCAGAGGGCTGCCTTCCCCCTGTATTTGACTTTTCTGTGGGGGGCCCTGAGGAGGCTCTGTGTCCTGGACACACCTGGGCCCTCCCTGGGAGCCCTGTCCCCTGGGGAGAGGTCCTGCCTCTTTCGCGTGCTCACTGCACAGATGGGTGCTCTGCTGTTTTCATGGGGTCAGGGTGATGCCGGTGAGTAGGGGCTTTTGCACCTGTCTGCAGACACCAATACTGAGTCAGGGCCTGGGCTGGAGGCGGAAGGTCCCAGCAGCATCTGGGCCGATGCCGTGGGGGCAGCACAAGCTTGTTGCCCCCCCCCCCCCCGAGAGCCCCCTGCCCTGAACTGTCATTCTCAAGTGTCCCAGGACCCTCCTTCTCCTCTGGTCTTGTGTCTCAGAGAATCAGCAGGAGGACAGGGATTTGTTTGAAGCCAAGGGGACTCGGGGATGACGCAGGTAAGATGATGGCACTGTCTGTGCACCTTCCAGATGTCCCCTCCTGATGCAGCCATGACACCAGAGCACCTGCCCGGGGAGGGCTGAGTGGACACATTAGATTTTCCAACACTCGGGTAGACGCAGGGCCGTGCCATCAGATGCAGCAGAAACCCAGACCTGGTCAGGACACCCCGAATGCGGCCCCTCCTCTGTGAGGACACTCCCACCCTCAGCTCCAGGGAGCCTCGGAGTCTTTGCATTAAGTGACCCTAATCTCAAACGTGGCAGGGAGTCTGTCCTCGGGCCAGGGTCCTGGCTGCTGCGCGGACCCTCTCCATCTGCACGGAGCAGCACGTCGCTGCTGTCCTGCCTCACCCTCGGCCAGCACAGGTGTTTGCAGGTGTCTCAGAGCCGAGCCCAGAGGGACAACACAAACCAGGAAAATGTCAGAGGACCTTGAGAAACAGCCCAGCAGTATCCTGCCTGCTCAGCAGAGGGGCTCTGCGCAGGCCACTGAACGTCTCAGGCTGTGTCCTCATCTGTCACCAGCTCGGACATTCTGGGCTCATTGCAGAATGTGTGCTGGGGCCCCTGCCTTGGCGGGTGCCCCAGGAACCCCCACAACCCTCCCTACCTGGATTGCCCAGTTGCCACCAGGAGAACTGCCCCCATGAGCAGCTCGCACTGCCGGTACCTCTCGTTCCTGCAGTGGACATAGACGGGCTCCGAGAGCCAGCAGCCCCTGCCTATCCGGCCGTGCCAGGCACGTGGGGCCTCACCTCTCTCCCCGTCCCTGTCTGCCCCAGCCTCCCGCTGGCCTGGCCCCGACAACTGCCACATGGGGCCCCCCAGCTCTGTCTGCTATGGGTTGTTTTGTTCGAGAGAGTTTTACCAGATCACATCCAACCAGGAGAAAACCCCCAAAGGAGGAAACTCAGAAATTCTCCCCAAGTGAGCACAAATTAGTCATCGGGCATACACTGGGCGGTGCCGGGGTGTGGCTCTGTGGGTCGGTGTGTCCGTGAATCGCTGCACACGTGTGCCGGTCCTGTGAGGGCCATGGAGGTCTGTAGATGTGTGGAGGGGCAGCCAGGGGGCCCCCGGGAGCCACGCAGTGGTATACGGGGACGGGTGTGTGGGTCCCGCACGTGTGAGATGCCTGTGACCTGCCTGCATGTGTGGTGTGCTTGTGCCCACGTGTGTGCTCCATATGTATACTGGTTGCGTGTGCACTTGGGCGCATTGTGTGTGTGTGGGTGTCCTGCACGTGCGTGTGGGGCCCCATGTATGTTTGTTCATGTGAAGAGAGGATAGGGTCACCTGCAGCTGTGGTCCTGTGATAGGACGATCAGAGGGGTGTCAGTCGCAGGGGTCTTGAACTGAGCCTGGACTGCTGCCTGTGGACCCCGGGAGCCCCGTGGGAGGCGGCCCTGGCACCACCCGGCGTGTTTGCTTTCAGGGCCTGTTCTGTTGAACTTGCACACGATCCGGCCTCAGCCCAAGATGCAAACTTTCCTCTACTAAGCAAGTGATGTGAAAGAGAAAGGCCACGCTTCCAACAAGGCCTGGAGACGCTGGGTGCCGCGGTCCAAAGCCGTGTGCTCAGCCCGGTGGAGGCCTTGGGGACCCTGGGGCTGTCCCAGAGCTGCTGATGGCCTCTCTGGGTGGTGGGCTAGCCCACGGTGCAGGAGAGGTTATGGCCACGCGACACGTGTGGGCACGTTTGGGGAGGAACCCACGGAAGACAGCACCGGGGCAGGCAGACAGGGTGTGGGGAGAGGAGGCTGTTACTCGTGCCACAGGGGCCAGCCTGCAGGGTCAGCGCTGATGACACGCGTGGGCACGTTTGGGGAGGAACCCACGGAAGACAGCACCGGGGCAGGCAGACGGGGTGTGGGGAGAGGAGGCTGTTACTCGTGCCACAGGGGCCAGCCTGCAGGGTCAGCGCTGACAGCACTGTGGCTGCCTTCCCATTTGGCGGAGGTCCCCCAACACCTGTCCCCTGCCTGTGCACCCACTTACACGCAGGTGCACAGCCCCAGGGGTGACCTTGCCTTCTCTCAAGCTCAGCCTGTCACCCTCACTTTGCCCCCACTCCCCGGTCCCCCCTCTCCTTGCCTTGGGCTCCCTGGCTTCGAGCTTCACCCTCCAAGCACAGCTGTGTTTGACAAGAAGGTGGAGCTGGGGAGGGCCACCCCACCCACGGTCCTGCGGCCGCCCGGCATTTGCTGCTGAGACATGCGCCACCGTGTACATGCTGAGCAGAAATGCAAACATGCCCAAGCCACGGGGGCCTCTGGAGGGAGACCGGATACTCTTATGACCACCCTGCTGACCCCCGTCCTCTAGCAGAGACCCTGCACCTTCCCTGCAAGAAGCAGCTCGGTGCCCACCCCAGCCCATTAGCTCTGGATTTTGCAGAAGTATATGAGATTTAATGCAAAGCCCCTGGCCCCCCTGAATAAGAGACAGACGGGATGTGTTTCTGGGAGTGAAGACCAGACCAGGGGGACCATCCGAGTTGCAGACAGAGGAAAAAGCACAACAGATTCTGAAAGTGGCCCAAGGGCAGGACAGCCACACAGTAGACTTAAGATAAATAAAACGATTGTGCAGCCCAGGAGGAGACAGTGGGATGCGGAAGGAACAGGAGGGTCGGGTTGGCAGGGCCACTTTGCGGGGGGGCGGGAGGCAGGGCACAGTGGAGGGGCCTGTGCATCAAGGCCACACCCAGCATTTGGGGCAATACCGGCAGGAGATCGAGTGAAAATGACATCACTCAGCATCAGGGAAATGCAAATCAAAACCACGTTGAGAGAGCGTCTCACCCCAGGTAGACAGGCCATTACAGGACAGAGACTAACACACGCTGACAAGGATGTGGAGAAAGGGGACCCTCCTGCGCTGCTGGTGGGACTGTGAGTTAGTGCAGCCGCTGTGGAAAACAGTGTGGAGGCTCCTCAAACAACTACAGACAGACCTGCCCTACGATCCAGCAATCCCGGTGCTGGGTTTATACTCAAAGGAATGGAGATCATCATGTCGAAGGGACACCCCGCACTCCCATGTTCATCGAAGATCTATTTCCAATAGCCAAGATATGGAACCAACCTAAATGTCCATCATCAGATGAGTGGATAAGGAAACTGTGGCACATCTACACAATGGAATACTACTCTGCCATGAAAAGGAATGAAATTCTGCCGTTCACAGCAATATGGATGAACTTAGAGAAAAATCCAAGTGAAATTAAGCCAGACACAGAAAGAGAAATACCACATTCTCTCACTCATAAGTGGAAGCTAAAAATAAATAAAAGAAAGAAAAATACAACAATCACAGCAATTCACTGAACTTTCAAAAGGAGAGAATGGAACTGAGGCCTCCAGTGGTGGGAAAGGGAAAGGCGGGGGGGACAGCGAGAAATTGGTAAAGGGCCACAAAAAAGGGTTACACTGCGTGATGATAAGTATTGCATAATGTAAAAAAAATGAAAAAAGGGATAGTGGGAAGACACCAGGGTCCCCAAATCACTCCGTGAGGTGCAGAGGCTCCTTCCACCACCGCTGACCTGCTTTGGGCTGTTGACCTGTGACATAAGTGAGAAATAAATCTATTGTGTTTCGCCACTGGCGTTGGAGTGGGGGGTTAGGTAAAGACGACACCTCTCAGAACCGAGATCTGAGACTTCAGGTCCCTGGCGGGCCTCGTTCCAGGAGGGGAGCCTCTGAGGTGGAAGCAAAGACTCCCCCACCCTGGCCTGAGCCTCGAGCTTTTATCTTGGAGAATTCCAACTCTGGCAAAGACTAGTCGAGGGACGCTTTAAACCAGGTGATGTCAGTGCAGACTGCAAGGTTGGGGCTGTCTTAGCAGGGGGGGACAACTGGGCTGGCAGTAGCTGCTGTGAGTGGAAAACCTTCTGTGTCCCGGACATCGACCTACACTGGTCATTCCTGGTCCCATTTGCAGGTAGGGGGACTGAGGACATTGTCCTCCATCCGTCATCACTGGTCCGTTTTGCAGGTGGGGAGACTGAGGAAGTGAAGTGAGGTGGCCACAGGCTTGGGACAAGTCAGTGGCAGGGCGGGACCATGCTCAGGGTCTCACCTTGGCTGCAGTGTCCTGCACTGCCCTCTTGCCCACAGAGCGGCGCCCAGGCCGGTGCCCACCCAGTGGGAGTGGGAGCAGGCGGACACCGGGTCAGAGGTGGAGCCCTGACTAACCCACATGGCAAATATTGACCCGGTCCCAGGCACTGGCTGCTGCCTCTGGGGACCTGCACTCGCAGACCGTGTGGTAGGGTGGCACTGACCTGGCTCTCCTGCAGGAGTGGGGGTGTGTTCTGGGGGGCACAACCCTGCTCCAGCCTCTGGTGGCCCCCATCGCACCTTTGCTGGGGACTTGCAGAGCCAAACTCCCATCCTCATGGAGCACCCAGCTCTAGAGCAGAAGCCACAGGGCACCATGCACACACAGTCTCAGAGCCACCAAGCACAGGGGGGAACACGGTGGCACATGCTCTGAGTCTGGTGGCCTTGTCCTCGGGATAAAGCTTTGACTCCCCACCTACTGGCAAGACCATCCGACTCCAGGTCCCTGGCCTTGGTGGGAGTCAGCGAGCTCAGAGCAGGCCAGGGGTGCGGCCGGGCACCCAGGACACCCCCAGAGCACCTCAGGCCTGTGCGTCACCCCTGTCTTCAAACTGCAAAGGGCTCAGCAGCCGACTCAGTCGGTTTGAGTGTAGCCGCCCCCAGCCCCTGTTCCTGTGCCCTCCCTGGTCCCCAGGAGCTTGCCACCCCCTCCACCCCTTCTCGTGCACTCACCCCTGGGCGCTTCCACACAAAGGGGACCTGGGGCCTCTGGCTGTAGAACAGGGACGCAGTGTTGGCAGGGAAGTCCACATCCTCAAACAGGATGTCCTTC
Organism: Galeopterus variegatus; assembly: GCF_000696425.1. Lineage (NCBI taxonomy): Eukaryota > Metazoa > Chordata > Mammalia > Dermoptera > Cynocephalidae > Galeopterus > Galeopterus variegatus. The sequence goes on from NW_007731894.1 coordinate 107,018, forward strand.
TGCAGGCAGCCCTGCCTCAGCTGCTCGAAGCTCTGGCCCGAGGAGTGGGTGGCCCGGGCATCCTTGGGCACCGGGTGAGCCTGGGGCCCTGGGGGCCGGTACAGGTGCGGCATGGCTGGCTCCTGGGGCTGGCACGGGTCAGAGATGGGTGGAAAGGAAGTGGATGCACGAGCTGCCGGAGCTGCTCAGGGGCTGAGTGGCCGTCACTGCACTGCTCCCGGCACCTTCCTGTTCGACGGAGTGGGACACGCCCTGATGACAAACGTGGGACAGCCCTCTGTGCTCAGCACCCCTGAAGACCTGGGACAGCTCTGGGCCACTCCAGGCGAGGCAGCGCCTCAGCTCAGTGCACTGGAGGGACCTGTGGGGCGAGGGGACAGCTTTGTGCGGCAACAGTGAGGCCACGCTGGTGCACGAGGTGGCTGCGGGGACAGTGCACTGAGTGGTCTTGGGTCGCGTCTCCTGAATCAGCGAATGGCAGAGTCCCGTGGCTCTGTGGGGCCTGGCGAGTCACAGTGGGGCATTTCCCATGAGCGTGGCATGCACAGCTCTCATGGGGGCCATCACGCTGTGACCTAGAGCGGGGGTCAGCAGGCTTTTTCTGTAAAGGGCCGGAGAGTAAGTATTTTCAGCCTTGCGGGCCATAGGTTGGGTTGCAAGGACTCCGCCTTGCCGTGGCAGTGCCAGGGAGCCACAGATGCTACGTGGACAAGCCGGCGTGGCTGAGTCCCAGTGAGACTTTCCTTACTAAAGTGGTGGGACCGGGTTTCGTCCAACCTGACCCTGATGCAGATGAACTTGCAGAGGACATCAGCTCCTCCTGCAGGGCACACGCTCCTCGCTTCTCCTGACGTCAGATCTGCACAGTCCTTGTCCTGGAAGTCCCCACACGTAGGATCTCACATCCGAGAGAAAGCGAACGTCAGAGGATGGGGCAGTTTAGAGAGAGCATCAGCCACCACGCGCGACCCCTGATGTTCTAAGCACCTGCAGTGATTTCTGTGTGATTCTCCGACTGGTCAGAGTCGGGGTTTGGGCACAGGGGTCTTGAGTTGGTGGGTGCGGTTAAAAGACTGTGACACGCGTTCCATACAGCCCCACGGTTCCCAGGAATGATCACCAGCCCGCCACGCCCCATCCAGAGGGTCCTGCACGTTGTTTCACAGGGAAGGTGGAGACATCAGAGTCGGGTTTAACTCTGCTGTGGACTGAACATTTGTGTCCCTCCCCATATCTGTCTGTTGAAACCCTAAACCCCAAGGAGACGGTCTTAGGAGCTGGGGCCTTTGGGAGATAACTGGACCAGGAGGGATGAGCTGAGGGGTGGGGTTCGTGCCCTTATGAAAGAAGCCGCAGAGGCTCCTCACCACGTCCTCCGTGTGAGGACACAGCGAGAAGGTGTCATCGATGAACCAGGAAGCAGGTCCCACCAGACACTGGCTCTGCCACGCTTTGATCTCAGACTTCCAGCCTCCGGAACTGTGAGGAATAAATGTCCGTTGTGCATAAGCCGCCCAGGCTGGAGTGTTTGGTGACAGACAAACTCACAGCTTTGCCTGGGGTGACCTTGGGTGCATCACCTGTGTAGTCTGGGTGACCTTGGGCGCGTCACCTGTGCCGTCTGCACCTGGGTTCTCCTGGAACTGCGGTCAGCGCTGTCCATGGGGTGCGGGACAGAGGTGTCAGGTGGCTTCCTGCCTTCGGGCTCCAGTGAATAAACAGCCGTGCTAACAGCAGGAGAGCAGACTTGGAAGGAAAGTCCAACACTTGGGATATGCTGAGAGTAAAGAGCCCTCCCGTGTGCTGGAGGGAGTGTGAATCAGTGTGACCCCTTTGGAAGGCAGTTTATTAACTTCTAGCAAAAGGACGGATGGTGTCCTCTCCGATCCATCCGACCGGCTCCTGATAACCCATCCTGCAGGTGCACCTGCACCCCGAAGGGTGAACGGTGCACCTGCCTATTTATTTCATGGCAGTATTCACTTTAGGAAAAAGCTGGAAAACACTGTGGGGGAATGGTCAGAAAGTTAGGACACAGCTAATCACGAAGCGGTAGAACAGGACAAGGACAGCGTCCTGCTGAGTGCAAAGGTCTCCGGGGCCTGCCGTTGAGTCAGAAAGTCACGGTGCGGGGCAGCTGTGGACGCTGCCGTCTGTGGGGCGAGGGACAGGGACATTTACTCACATCTGTGTTAAGAGTCTCGGAAGCTAGCAAGGTGCTGCTAACAACGGTTCTCTCCTCTGGGGTGGACTGAGCAGATGGGGTGCAGGCGTGTTGGGGAGACGTGTCTGGACGCCTTTTATACTTTTCAGTGTTAGCCCTATAGATTTAACAGGCTGAATTTCTCTTTAAGTTTGAGGTGCCCATGAGAGGGTCAGAGGGTGAGGCCAGGTGGGCAGACAGCGGGCCCAAGTCCCTGTGGCTGGGGATCCCGATGCTGTGCTCAGAAGCCACTCAGCCCCCGCCGCTGCCACACAGCCCCTCACCCCGTGCCGTGCCCTGGGGACGTCAGCACTGGGTGAGCAGCGGCGGCGTCGGCAGCAGCGCCAGCAGGAGGGGTGGTCTCAGAATCCTCACCCTGCGTCCCACGCATGCAGAAATGTAGTTCTGTCTTTTCTAGAACCTTCCTCAGCATGGCCCTCGAGCCCTCCCTACTTGTGCCATCCCGTCGCAGGGAGTTACTCCAGTGCAATGAGTTTTCAGTCAGTCCTAAGTATTACTGGTGGTCCGTGTGCCCTCCACCGGTCACACTGTCCTGCAGAGCCCAGCAAGGCCACGTCTGCAACAGCCTACTCTGTGCCCTGGACCAGACCAGAGGCCCTCGGTCCCAGGCTGTTGGGGGCCTGGGCCCTCCTTTCCCTTGTCTCAGCCCCAGGGACTTTCTGAGCGGGGACGGACTCTCAGGTCCCTGGTGATTTGCTTTATGATTTACTCTACAGTCACTCCCCCAAGCTTTGATCTTGAATTTTAAGAAAAATCTCATTTTGTGGCTTCTGAGAAATCCTTCGTGCTCTCTCGAAAGCCCGGCCTTGCAAAGCTGCACGATGACGTCTTTGTTCTAGGGGGCCTCTGCCTCCCACCCCCCAGGGCTCCTGCGTGCTGGCACCCCGTTTCCTGCAAGGCGAGTGGTCCACGCGCCTCCACCCACCCTCCCACGGTTGTTGGTGTCCTGACACCAGGCAAGTCTCGCTTCCTCCCCCAGGGACCTGTCCTTCCCAGAGCACCCCTGTCCACCCTCGTCCCAGTGGGCACGCAGCCGTGAACACAGCGTCTCCTCTGTGGACTGAGCCTGCACGGTGCTGCCCAGCCTCGGGCCTCTGCCATTTGACTCCAGGGAGGTCCCAGTTTGGCACAGGCTCATGGGTGACCTGGTGGCCCCCCTGGCCCCCCAGAACTGCTCATGCAGCCTAGAGCTCCCTCAGCCATGGGCTTTCTTTCTGCCTTGATTGTGGATTGTGGGACACTGTTTCCTCCAGGTAAGCTCCACGCCCCCTGCCTGTCCCTAAAGCCTAAGGCGACACTGTTGAAATTGCCCCCCATCCCCAAGAAGGGGTTTTGCTCCTTAAGAATTCAGTGTTGAAGGACACTAAACGTCCTGTCTTCCTTCCGCTGACTCTGCAAGGTCTCTGTCTGGATTGTGGCCTCAGCCCGAGATGACGTGACTTCCTCCCCATCTAGGGGCTACAAGTGACACTGCGCACAGACCTCAGGACCACCCGGACCCTGGGCCAGCAGAATAAGAATCCACGGTTTAGGGCGCAAAAATCCTAATTTAATTTTTAAAGACTATATTTTATCTCCTCTTGCTCTGAAGCCCCCTTTCCCACCCAGGACTATGAATTTGGATTTCACTCTGTTTCTCTCTCAGTCTCTCTTCCTGTCAACGAGTGGTCACTCCAAAGTTCAAACCCACTGTAAGGTCCTTTTTTTACTCACCCAGGTGGGCTTCCTTTCCCTCCCTCTTCTGTGTATCTGGTCGGGGGAATCTTACAGATCCAGGCATTGGGGCGGGGTCGGGGTCTCTGGCCCTCTGGGGCCTCTGGGAACCCACCTCTTTCCCCACCGTATTTGCAGCCAAAGGGTCACAGCTAGGACAATGTGTGTGGGTCCCCTGGGGGCCTGAGCGTGGCTCCAACATCTCCTCTGAGGTCTCCCCGGCTGCTGAACCTCGGAGACTCAGCCGTCTTCCCAGCGGGCCCAGCTTTGGCTTCTCAGCGCCGTGTCCCGGCCACGTCTCCTGCCCTGTTGGGGCTGCACCCTGGTACACCAAGCGGCTCTGAATTCTCGGCCACCCACCCCCACAGTGGACACGGTCATCCCAGCAGGCTTCCTCTGCCTCGAGAGTGCCCGTTTTACAAGCCCCATCCCCAGGATGGATGCAGGGCTCGTTCCCACCGTCCAGGCTGCCCAGGCCCAGGCATGTGACCCAGGCTGTGCCCGACAGATGCCCCCACATGAGATGGATTCACAGAGAAGTGAGAAAGAGGGGACCCATGTGGGTGGCATGTGTGCAGGTGTGGGGGGCGCGTGGAGTCGTCACGGTCTGAGGATCCACTCGTCGGCATCCCGTGCGAGTCCCCCACAGTGTGGGGAGGAGCGAAGTCTGTGCAAGCCGCAGTGGCCGTGACTGTCGTCTCTCTAAAGTAGCTTCCTGGGGGGTCGAGCATCGCTCCTGGCCTCCCTTGAAATTGTCACCTCTCTATAAACAGGGGAACTGGGGGGACTCGCAAACCTCCGCCCCCTGAACAACCCTGGTGCCATTTCTCTTTTACTTTTAATTGGCAAATAATAATTGTATCCATGGATGGGCTACGATGTGATGTTTTGATAGGAGTTTACACTGTGCAATGAATAAATCAAGCCAACCGACATATGCGTCACCTCACATACTTATTTTTTGTGGTGAGAACGTTTAAAATCTACTCTTTTAGACAGAACTGAGGCCACCAGAGGTGGGAGGGGGAGGTGAAAGGGGTAAAGGAAGGGTTGATAAAGGGCCACGAATAATAACTGCCTCGTGCAATGCTGAACACACTGATTGCCCTGATGTGAGCGTCACATACGGCACGCAGGTATTGACATTCAACGCGGTGCCCCACACGTGTGCACAATTGTGTTTCAATAAAAAATAAATAAAAGTTTTAAAAATTAAAACAACTACTCTTTTAGCTTTTTTTTTTTTTTTTTTTTTGTCTTTTTCCGTGTCCGGCAACGGAT
>NW_007731894.1:112799-118650 GCF_000696425.1 Galeopterus variegatus
GCACACTATCCAGTGCGCCACCGGGCCAGCCCTCTTTTAGCTATTTTGAAATACACTTTGGAATGTACCCCGCTACTGCTAATACAGTCACCGTGCGTGCATTAGGTCTCCAGGACTTTTCTTCCTGTCTAACTGAAACCCGCATCCTCTGAACATCACCGCAATCGCAGCCCCCCTCTCCCCTGCTTCCGTGACGTGGATCGTGTCGCACGTGAGCGCGATCATGGGCACTTGTGTCCCGGTCCTGGCTGCGCTCCCGAGGCCCCTGCTGGCGTCCGGGAGTCTCCGCTGCTCTCCCCCCAGCCTCAACCATGAGGGGTGTGGGGTGCAGGCGGGCACAGAGTCACCATCCTGACCCATCGCAGCTGCCCCAGACCCCCCGCCGCCCCCAGAGCCATTTCCTGTTTGTCTTTGTGTCTGGTGGGAACTTTTCTTACCCTATACGTTCCCTTCTCTCCAACTCTTTGGCTTATAAAGGATGCCTGATGAGCTCATGATGGCAGGTTTGGCTCCAGATACGTAAAGTATCAGTTTGAGAAGTTTAGAGAAAATTCTTTCTCTCTCACTAACGTCTGCCCCAGCAAAATGCAATGTCCTTACCTTCAAACTGTCATCTCACTATGGACCTAAAATCACTGTTTCAGAACTCATTGTGAACCCTTGGTTGGTTTCTGTCCTTCTCAAATGGATCGCAAGTGTGGCCACAAATTCTCCGCAGCACGTCCAGTAACAGAGGAGTGTGTTTTCCTGGTTGGGACTTGTTGGGATCAACATGGTACTGCAGAAGTCATTGTGCGTGGGTCCCAGTGTGGCCCTCCAGGTGCCATGGAACTTCAGCTCTCGTCCTGAGAATGCTTCCAGCACCGAGCCCACGAGCCCTGGCCAGGGCTCTGCTGGGAGACCCAGGGAGAGAGGCTCACGGCCTTCCCAAGCCACCCCAGCCCAGGCCAGGCCCCAGACTCCTGAGCAAGCTCCAGTGGACACCATGGACCACGGTTCAGGGCAGAAGGACAGCCAGCTAACCCTGACACAAAATGCCACCCACAGAGCGCTGAGAACAGCACAGGGCTGTGTAAAGTGGTTCCAGGTGGTGTGTCACATAGCAAAAGCTAACTGATACACCTCCCCGTAAACAGCGAATATTCTGGAATTAATGGGAGAGAAATCATGAGACAGCTAGGAAAAATACCAGGTATAGAGATACTCTGGTTTTAGATTTAGTGTCTAAATACTATCCCTGTCCCATACCATCTTCTAAACCAAGTCCGGTCTAAGCGCCCAGCCTCCAGGGCCGAGTTAACGTGCACGTTGGTAGCTTCGGAAGGGCTCTGCCCTGCTAGTGCTGTTTCTCCAAAGGCAGACCTTGGAGGGGTGGGACTTCCACTGTGGGGGACCCGTTGCTTTGGTGAGAAAGCAGAGAACCAGAGCTGGAGATGCTCCCACCACCCCTGGGACTGACCCATTGGCTTTGTGAGGGTGCACATGGCCCTGACCCTAATTCCTACATTGGGTGTCCTGTCCCTGGTTCTAGTCCTCCCCCAGATCACCTGAAGGAAACATAGATTGGGCGGTCTACGAGACCCGCTCCTTCCTTCCTGGAGACGCTGTGGGGTCTGTAGGATCTGTGCATGCCAAACCCAAGCAGGGCCATCTCGAACACCCTCTGACATGCCAGAGCGAATATCCCAGAATGTGCAGGCAGAACTCTCCCGAATCCAGAGGGCTTCCTAGTTACTCAACCTGTCCCAGGGTCCTGGGATCGGAGTCCAGCCTAGGTTTGAGGAGAGCCCTTAAGTTTACCCTAAAATGAAGCAAGACCTTTGGGCCCTGCTCTTGTTTAGATCCCCACACCCCCCTCCACGATTGGAGTAAGGGGGCCTGGGACTCCAGGCAGCCCTTCAGGAGGCGATTCTGAGACAAGTCACATGGCTACAGGCACGAACTATGCCAAGGGGAAGTGGCTCCGTGCACTGCCCACCATGTGGCAGGATGGATGGTCACAGGCAGCCACTGCAGGCCACCTGCCTGTCTGCCCTCAGGTGCCAATTCCCAGTGTTCCCACCCACCTAGGGTTTCATTTCCACAGCCCGAACAGATGACTCTAGGAAGTCTGTTCTATGAGAAACCTACAGCTGAGATCCCCTGGTGGTCACTCACGACCCTGATCCTGCGGCTGAGATCCCCTGGTGGTCACTCACGACCCTGATCCTGCGGCTGAGATCCCCTGGTGGTCACTCACGACCCTGATCCTGTGGCTGAGATCCCCTGGTGGTCACTCACGACCCTGCAGCTGAGGTCCCCGGGTGGTCACTCACGACCCTGATCCTGCGGCTGAGATCCCCTGGTGGTCACTCATGACCCTGATCCTGCAGCTGAGATCCCCTGGTGGTCACTCATGAGTTGAAAACCGCTGCTCTCCAACGCTGCTTCCCCAGTAGCGTGCAGAACCGTTGACAAGCAATGTTTTCTGCTGCCGAAGGTCAATGCTTGTGAAGTTTTTCTATAGTAGAAGGAGATGTAATTTTTAAAAATTCTGTTATTATAGAGATTTTTATATTCTCCATGGGTTTATTAAAACGATTGATTTAATTTTAAATGATCTCATTTAGTTCTCTCTTGCATCTACCATTGTGTGTTTACTTACAGGACATTAACCTTACTCAGTTCCCCTCTCTGTTGTGGCAGGGGTTTCTCTTCAGGGTCTCTTCACGGTGTCCTCCTTGGTGGCTCTGTGTTTCCTCTTTGACACTCCATTCCAGAATCTTGTGACAGATGTGTCCTCCCACATTGGGAAGGCAGCACTAGGCAGCCCCACCTAACGCTGGCGTGGACGGAAGGCGCAGGGAGAGAACTCTGTCTGTTTTGAGCTCATGGCTTTCATAAAGTCTCATAACTGTTTATGATCCACCTTTCAAAATAAATCCATTGGCTTGGGCTCCTAGGAAAAGATAATTTATACGATTGCTGGCTGTCCGTCGTAGCTGTGAGGACATAAAGTGACATAATATTGACCTATTTCTATAGGACTTTTACTCGTCAGAGCACTTGATCTGAACAGTGAGAAGTTCAATTGCTGTGACTGATGTAAAAATTTAGTTTCCTGTTTAATTTAGGTAGAAAAACGACATGTGAGCTTGTGGGAATGTAAAAGGTGTAGCCGATTTGGAGAATGGTCTGACCTCAGTTGGTTAAACATAGCGTCACCCCAAGACTCAGCAATTCCGCTCTCAGGTGTCCACACGAAAATGGTTCAGGAACGTTCACAGCAGCATTGGTCACAGTAGCCAAAAGGCGGAACCGGCTCGACTGTCCATCAGCTGAAGAGCAGATAAAGAAAATGTGGTCTGTCTCCACGGTGGAACGTTATTCAGTCATAAAAAGGTGTGAAGTTCTAAAACATGCTACGCAATGGAAGAGCCTTGAAAACGTGCGGTGAAAGAAGCCGGTCACCGAAGGCCACACGTTGCGTAACTGAATTCATGTGAAAGTCCAGAGCAGAGAAATCTACAGAGATAGAAAGCGGACTGGGGGGTGCTTAGGGCCGGAGCGGGTGAGGTGGGAGGGTAGGGGTGACAGCTCACGGCTTTCTTTTTGAGAAGGTAAAATGTCCTACAGTTGACCATGGTGATGGTGGCACAGCCCTGAGTATACTGAAAAATCACTGCATTATACACTTTAAATAGGCGAATTGGATGGAAGGTGAATTATATGTGATAAATCTGTTCTTAAAAACGAGTGAGCTCTGTGCCTAATTCTGCCTCCTATAGTGTTTTGTAAAGTGCTAATAGTGTGATTTAGGTTTAAATGACCATACTAACGATAATAATTGGTCTCTGGATATTATTCTTAGCTGGATATTATTCTGTACCTGGTGCTGTGTGCTGTTGACCTCTGTATGTGCCAGTATGACCTCTCGTTACCAGTGATGCAGACAGATCCGTGCAAATTAGGCAGAAAGGCATTGGCTGAAAGGGTTTGGGGCGCCCAGAAAATGGACCGGGAAGCTGTGAAGCAGGTGTGAACACGAGGGCAGGAGTGGGGTGTTCTTGCAGCAGGGTGGGAAAGGCACCGTGTTCATGCCCTGGGTGTTGCGAGAATGCTGAGAAACAAAAACGTTCAAAATAATTCTCGTGATGGAGACCAAATGATCCACGGTCAATCGGCTTAAAAAAAACAACACTCAGGTTAAAAACAATAATGACAAACTTTGCATTAAACACTTACATGTAAAGAAACAAATCTGTTTCACAAGCTTGGGAGCAAAAACCTAGTCTGGGAGCAGAGTATTTTTAGCAAACAACCTGTGTTTTGCCAACTGTACCAAGAGTTACAGCAAAGATGTGCAATCTCTTTGGATTCAGATATTAGGTTTCTCTGGGTTTTGACACTGCTTTCCAAACCCCACTAAATGAAGTGGGACAATGTTCTCAATAGTGGAGTCAGGGTCCTGGGAAGAAACGGGCAGTATAAATGTATATGAGATAGCTATAAAGTACGGCAAAGGACACGTAACTTGAATGGGGCAATTTGGGGAGAGTTTAATCAATGAACCATTTGCAAAGACATGGGCAGGAAAGCCACAGTAGATTGCAGGTCCCTGGGGAGCAGCAGGGTTCCCCCAGAAGCTACAGGTCTGACGGAAGGAAGGGGGAGAGAAATCCAGAATAGGGGGTGCCGGGGGAGCTGACAGGGGAGAATGTTGTCACTTGAGGCCACTCTGAGGGGAAGGGAATCAGGGAAGAGGAGGGTGGCAGGTGGGTCCAGAGGGACCACCCCTCAGCCAGCCCGGGCCTCCGTCAGGAAGAGAGCAGAGGCTGCTTCAACTTTATGTAGCTCCCTATGGAGTTTTTAAACAAGACCATGTATTGGGTTTTACAGTCATTCCGAAATAAAAATGTAAAAATATTAAAGACGACTTGGTGATGAGATATGGGCGACCCTTCTCGAGATAACCGGCACACATCGGAAGGTGAAACCAGGTTGCTAACCCACTCCAAGGAGAGGAATGTGGCACAGCACTGTGGCCGCAGTCAGGGTGAGGGGACCTGTTAGGAAAATAGAATAGTTTGGTCAGGGCCCTCGCCTCGGGTCTGGTTGGGTGTGGTTCAGCACATCCTTTGTAAGCAAATTGTGTGTGTGTGTGTGTGTGTGTGTGTGTGTGTGTGTGTAGTTAGTGCACCTGAGAGCCAATGTATCTTTTTAGTTTTGTTGCTATTCTTGTGTTCTTCAGAGAGAGAGAGAGAGAGAGAGGAGTTTTGGTGAAGCAGGCGGGTGGGTGTGGCCTTGGGCATCTGCCCTGCACTGCCATGCTTTCCAACCCATGGCTCCGAGGACCTTTTGGCTGGTTACCTAGCTCATAGACCTGCGTGAGGGGTCTGGGGACCCAGCCTGGCATGTGAAGGGTTTGTGACCCAGTCTGTGAATGGGCTCGAGGGGTCTGGGAGCTCCACACCCAGCCCCAGCTTGGCAACTGGTCCAGTTGGTGCAGGATTCCCAGCAAGAGCCTGACAACTGGCGTGGTCGTGTAGCTTTACAATTGGCGTCACGAACAAGATTAAGAGTGCTACAGTTGGTGCTGTTGACAGGATTCCAGACATTAGCAGTAGCGCAGCAGGACCCCATCCTGGGAGACAGGGGGTGGAGGCCCGGGGAGGCGGGAGGCCCATCCCGCGGCGAGCACAGCCCTCCCCGCGCAGCCCCCGGGCTCTCTCGCTGTGGCCCCTCCTCCCCTCCGGGATGCTCTGGTCTTCCGCTAAGAGGATCGGCACAGCCTTTACATTTCCCATCTGAGGGTGTCATTCCTAATGCAAGTAGCTGAAAGTATTTTTAGGGTGTCCCATCTTGGGGACTC
>NW_007731894.1:118983-121042 GCF_000696425.1 Galeopterus variegatus
CACCGCCACCCGTCTCCGGAACTCTCTCCTCTTCCCCAACTGAAACCCTGTCCCCGTCAAGCGGTAACTTCCACGCGTCCCCCGCTCACCCCTAACAGCCACCGTTCTCCCTCCTGTCTCTACTTTCCAACTACTCTGGGTACCTCATATGACCAGAACCTACAGCGTTTGTCCTTTAGTGACAGGCTTATGTCACTTAACGTAATGTCTTTGCTCTTTATCCGTGTTGGAGCGTGTGTCACAGCTTCCTCCCTTTCTCAGGCTGAATAACAACCGTCACAGGTACACACCAGGTCCTGTTTATCTGTTTGTCTGCAGAGGGACGCCTGGGTTACCTCCACATTTTGGCTACAACAAGCTGAACGCAGGGATTTAAATAAAACAAGCAGAACACGTGCCTCTCACATGCAGCCTCCAGCACGTGCTGCAGACCTGCTTGAGAGAAACGAGAGAGAATGCACGTGCCGTGTCAGACAGCGATGAGAAGCCTCCAGAAGCTTGAGCTGAGCTTCTGTGCTGTCGCAAACGCGGAAACCAAGCTGCCGTCGGTCTCCTCTTGCAGGTGGGGGTGGTCCCTGAGTGACTGGCAGGAAAGTCCCTGACACAGTCTCTGTGCAGAAGAGAGCCACGTGGAAGCGGCTAACTGGTAGGCCAGCTCCTGTCCCCTCCCGGCAGCCGTCATGTGGCCTGTCAAACTGGATTAACGACCAGGTCATGGAAATCCATTTGTAAGAACACATGATTGGCTGAGTTTCCCCCCCTGAACTTCACTGAAATCAGTCCTTCAAGTGTTTCCTCCTTTCACACCAAGAGCAGGTATGACATCTGACTTATCAGATTGCTGCAGACGAGGCAGCCTTTGGGTTGCAGGTAAATGCAAACAAATCGCTCAGTGACAAAATCAGCCTTGTGACCAAAGGCTCCCTGAGGTTCCTTCTGGAATTTTCATGGTGCTTGCTTTCATGGGCTTTGGCCTTTCGATGCTTTTTTTTTGCAAGTGAACACATGAAAGTGTATCTGGAAACAACTGGTAAAGGGCTCAGTTTCAAAGTTTATAGCAATATTGTATCATTTCAAATGGGAAGGATTTTTGCAAAAAGGAACTGACTTTTAATACATCAATTATTTCTTTGAGCCGGTCCTCCGTGCCCAGGATAGCTGTGGTTCCGGCCCCATTAGCTGTGCCAATTCAGCGTGCTCCTCAGATAGCTCCCCAAGAAAGCCGGGGCTGCCCCCAGCCCCTCCTGCCCTGCGTGGGCACACAGGGAGTGTTGCAGGAGCAGCCCTCAGAGAGCTGGCTCTACGTAAGCCAGGACACAAGTAGGACAATTGTATGTGATGACAACCGTCATGAAGCAGACAGGGCGGGGCAGAGGGACAGGAGGAGCAGGGTGGGTGGGCGGGTGCTTCCTACTGTCACTGTCCTTCCCACTGCCCCGTGAAGTCCCCTCTCCTTGTCTGCAGTAGGAAGGCACTCACTAACATTTCTCTGTCCAAGTGTCTGCGATGTTTCCCATAGAGAACTGAACGTTAGGTAAATATCATTTCTGCAACTCAGTTTTCGCAAGGGATCTCAGCCGACAAGGACATCATTTATATCTTCACAGCTATGGGGCTTCAGTGGGAAAAGGGTGACAACATTTTTCCATGTGGACAGCCACACTTTATCTAAACTTACTACGTGGCGAGCAGAACCATCCGTGGTTGACTTTTCCCAACCACGAGTGCCAAAGCAAACACACGAATATGGACCCCTGACGCGCCGCTGCGGAAACAGACCTGGGGACAGCACCATGTCTCTGGTTTCATGGGGCTTCCCCCTCCTGACATGCAACTAGCACCCCAGGTCCCTGAATTAGGGAGACACCCACAAACCAACCAAGGACACCTGAGAATTTGCCATTTTAAGTAAGAATATTTTATTCAGGTTTATGTGATAACTGATGAATTTTCACTGAAAAAGTATTCTCTGGGGGCCGGCCCGGTGGCGCACTGGGTAGTGCGCTGCTTGGGAAGCGCGGTGGCACTCCCGCCGAGGGTTCGGATCCCACGTACAGAC
>NW_007731894.1:122096-123456 GCF_000696425.1 Galeopterus variegatus
GGATGGTCATTCCTTCCTGCAGGAATAGAATAAATAATAAATAAAATTATATGTTAAATCAGTACTGTAAATACAGTAGACGTTTCCCAAGCTAATTTTTACATGAAAGAACAATACACAGGTATAGATCTAAGCACCTCTGTCGTTGACAAGCTGAATTAACAGAATAGATTAGAGGTCAGCAAGGTTTTTCTGTAAATTGCCAGATAATAAATATTTCAGGCTCACGGTTCAAAGGTTCTTTTTTGCAGCTTGTCACCTCTGCTGTTGTAGCATGAAAGCAGACACAGACTATACGTAAACCAATGAGCTCGGCTGTGTTCCAATAAAACCTTATTTACACAGATGGTGCAAGCAGATTTAAACCTTATTTAAACAGACAGTGGTCCAGATTTGGCCCATGGGCTGTAGTTCGCCAGTCCCTGGAATAGGTGAATGTTTATTCTATTATTTGTTTTATGAAATATCCTCTGCTGGTCAGGGTTGACCATGGACTACCATAAACAGAGAGCTCCTGGAAAGTTTTTCTTTCCATCTAGTTTCTCAGGATGTAGCCGTTACGCCCCCAAGGTCATCATCAGAGACATACACGGTTTTCTTGGAGGAGCTCAACAGACTTAAACGCAGACCCATGAAACCCCCTGGGAATTAATAATGAGAGGAGAACCATTTTCCTATCTTACTAAAAATGGAAACAGAATTCACCCAGACCCACCTCACAGTGTTGATTACGTCAGAGCACATTATACGATAAAATAAAAACTGAGGGCAGAGCAAAGCAAGACACGAACAGTGCTATTGGGTCACACGGACCCCATCTGGGCATAGTGGACGAGTTCTGGACTTGATTGGGAAAATGTCACATTTTGTTACTCTACATCTTGAGTACTCCCCTAAACACGAAAGCAGCTAAAACAAACGTAAAAAGCAAAACCCATCACAAAGAGGCTGAAATTCAGCAGGAAATGTACTGTACTCAATGGAATTGAATTCTTGACGAACGCTCTTCTGGCCTCTGGGTGCGCACAGAGGTTGTGTCATTTAGGAATGTTTTCAGCTACACACAGCTACACTCAGTCATCTGAGATGGCTGCTGATAGTGCTCAGACAGGTAGAGGTCACGGTGATGGGCACTTGATGGTACTAGTTTAGTAGCTCTACGCGCCAATCAAAAGCCCAGGCTTTTTCTGTCGTTCTTAGCTCATCTGCCTTTGGTCCTTATGTGTGTTTCCTCAGGGTTGCAAGGTGGCTGCTGTGTCTCCAGACATCACAACCACACTTGAAGGAGGTGGGCAGGGGGTCCGAGCCACTGGCTCTGCTATTGAAAGGGCAGCAGAAGCTCTCCCAGAGCCCGCGACAC
>NW_007731894.1:124568-126593 GCF_000696425.1 Galeopterus variegatus
TCCAATCACAGAATTTCCTAGAACATTGTTAGATCACTGTTGCCCTGCAGACCACGGTTGGCTGTGTCTGGATCAATAGTCGCACCTCCACCAGGCAAAGGCCGTATACCAGGTCCACAGGGCACTGTCCAAGGCATCGCGTGATGTCTAAAAGGGCTCGCCAGCAGGAGCAGACTTCTGGGCACCTCCCCAAAGGAAATGGAACCAGCACTTCGTAAAGACATCTGCAGGACGGACGAGTGGGGACAGAAGATGTGCTGTATATACACTACGGGATACCGTTCTGCCTCAAAGAAGAGGCACATCCTGCCATTTGCCACCATGTGAATGACCCTGGAGGACCTTATGCTGAGCGAAACAGGCCAGACACAGAAAGAAAAATACTGCATGATCTCACACGTGGAATCAGAAAAAGAAATTGTCAAATACACGAAGGTAGAGAATAAAACAGAGGTTACCAGGGATGGTGGGGATGGGGGACAAGGGGAACGGCGTGGGTCCAAGGACACAGAGTGGCAGATGTGCACTTTGATGAACAAAGCCTGGAGGTCTAATGCACAGCACGGGGACTAACGCTAATCACTTTGTGTTGTATTCAGGATTTTTGCTAAAAGAGTAGACTTTAGGTGCTCTCGGAACACAAAAAATTGGATAACTATGTGAGACGGTGGGTGTGCTAAGTTACCTGACTGTTCCACTGTCTGTGAGTCTATCAGAACATCACGGTGCACATCTCAAATAGGTACCATACACATCTTTAAAAAGAAGGAGCGGTTCCCCCTGGTGAAACAGGGGAGCTGGGACTGTTTTGGTTTATTTACCAGGAGTCTGATGCCCCGGGAGCCAACGGAGAAAGCTGCGATCGCGTGCTCTGTATTGGAAAGAAGCTGACTCTTCCCCAGGGAGCCCGTTTTACGCACTGAGAGCTCGGGCAGCCCGTTCCGGCCGTCCAGATCACTCGGAAAGTGTCCTCGTCACTCAAGAAAAATATGCAACTCCGGGACCCAGCCTTGCATGGAGGAACCGCGCTGTTTACCTTTGTTCCCTCCTGACCCCACCTGGCCAGTTCCAAGCTTGATCGCACCGTGTAAATCGTGTAAACCGTACGAAGAACCTCCCGCTTTCCTGGTTTGGGTGTTTGGCTTTAGAGTGGGAGTTTGGGTGTGTTTGTTCCATGACTGGCTTCATGGGAAGGAGAAATTCTAGTTTAGACCAAGCCTCAGCTCAGTAACCAGACAGGAGAGTGGACCCCAGACACGATCGGCCCAGGCACCCCCTTGACGGGCACACACAGCGGCCCACACACCAGCTCCGCGAGGCTCACTCGCTTTCTACACTGAGCGTTCGCTTTTCGTTCAACAGTCTTCATGTAGCCACAGGGAAACTCTGTCCCTAACTCCTCCTGCTGATGGAGCACACACAAGGAACAGCACCTCTGGAGAAGAAAATCGCCCCACATCAGAGCTGAGTCAAAGGCTGTGGTCTGTTTGAGTGGTTATTTCTGGGTATAATTTACACTCTTGATAAAATGCTTTAGCAATTTTCTGATTTATTTTCATGTACTTAAAAGCCCTCCATGGAAGATCCATCCAGCTGACGGCCTCGTGAATGATCTGAGGGTCTTGAACCAATCTCTCAAAAAGTTTAAGCAGACATTCTTTATTGTGTCCAACCTAACAATGATTTTTTTCTTATTTTCTCCCCAATAACATGGCATTGTTTAAGAGAAATTTGGCTTACTAAGAGGCCTCTCCCTTCGCAAAAAGTTTGCAATGAATTTTGACGTGTGGTGCAATCCTTGAGAAGCTTGTCCTAAAAGCTGTATCATTGTGTGGTACGGATTCTTAGGGCCAACAGCATCAGAGGGGCAAATGCCAAGGGCAGAGTCTGCAGAGTCTAGCATGGCAGGCAGAGGTGTGCGGGAGTCAGGGCAGAGGCAGGGAGGGTGGGGGGAGGAGGCGTCCCAGGTGAGGATGGACAGGACAGGACAGGACCCCGGCCTGGTACTAGGAGGGAAGAGAGCAA
>NW_007731894.1:126977-136395 GCF_000696425.1 Galeopterus variegatus
CAGGTGAGGATGGACAGGACAGGACAGGACCCCGGCCTGGTACTAGGAGGGAAGAGAGCAAATCAGTAAGACCTGCAGAGTCAGGGAGGCTGAAGGAGCCAGGAAGGACCCACACAGGGAATGTCCAACCTTAGCTTCCAGAGGACTGGGGCAGCCCACCCCAGGGCACACATGTGCTGTCCCCCACAGAGGGACCTCAGGCATGGCTCAGCAAGGACAAGAACATGGGTCTGTATGCCTAGCTCACCACTGCCACCACCACATACACGTGCACACATGCACATACCACACACATGCATGCATGCACAAACCACACATCCCTACGCCACACACACATGCACACACACACCACACACACAAACGAACAAACCACACACTCACCCCACACACGTGTACACATGCACCACCCCCCACATGCATGCACACAGCACACACACATGAACAAACCACACACATACCACAGAGACATGCACGAACAAACCAGACACACACACACCACGCACACATGCACACATGTACAAACCACTCACACACACTCCAGCATGTACTTTCCTTTAGGAGGGAAAAGCCTGTTTGATTCTGTCCTGTGCAGGGCTCTCAACTGCACACCCACTGACCTGCAGGGGTGTGTACAGCTCCCGCAATCGTGAGCAGAGTTGTGTGTGTGCATGGGGGTGCCTGTATGCTCCCTGGGGAGTGGGTCTATGGTCTCAGCAGCTTCTGAAGAGGGCGTGACCCCACGAGGGAAGAAGCACTGTCTGTGCTGGTGAGGTATGGCCTGTGCGGGCGGATGAACGAGATGGCTGTTGGAGGGACCCAGACTGTGGGTGACGCTGGCCTCTGGCAGCAGGCATGGGAGCTGTGTTAGTCTGTCCCTGTTGCTTATCACAAAATACATGGAACCAGGTAATTTGTAAAGAAAACAAAATGTATTGCTTACAGTTTCTGAGGCTGGGCAGTCCAAAGTCCATCTGGTGGTGGCGACAGTGACCCAGGGGTCTCACATTGTGAAACGGTGGAGCAGAGAGAGCAGAGAGTGAGCGTGAGCAAATCTTCATGTTCTCTTTTTAAAGCCCTCAGAACCGCGCCCCTGACCACCATTATTAATCCACTCACTAGGGCACGGTCCTACAATCTATAATCACCTCTTCAAGGCTCCACCTTTCAATGACCGTAATAGGATCTCCCACCCTCTTAACAGTCACAGTGGGGGCCAAGTTTCTAATACATAAAACTTGGGGGACACGATTCAAGCTTCAGTGAGTTTGGGGGGCATTCAGTCTACAACAGGAGCTTACGGCCAGCGTGAGGTCTGGGGACACATGACAGAAGAACAGGCCTGTGGCACGACTGTCGTGCTTGCAGCAGAACACAGTCGGAGAAGAGCAGGAACTGGGCTGCAGGGTGGGTGGGATGGACCGCTGCCTTCCTGGGTGCTGCAGGGACCACGGGCGACCATGGTGACCGTGGGGACTGCAGGGCTCTGACCACCCCCACAGAGCGGCCAGGAAGAGCCCAGGCCAGCAGCCCCGCCCCAGGAGCCGCTGCGTGGCTTCTCTTCGCACGCCCTGCTGGCCTCCAGCTGCCCTCACTAGGCCGAGTCACTCCAGCTCGTGTTAAAAACATATCTGGGGTTTGTTTTGATCAGGGCTGGTGAGACACGCAGACACGGTTACGCTCGTCCTCAAGGCAGGGGCTTATGCTGACAGATCCCTAGAAACAGGCCCGGCACGTGGGGGCACGCGGGGAAGCCAGGTCTGGAGGCAGAGGGGGCAGAGCCGGCCGGCGCCTTTGCTGGGGTTCCCGGGGAAAGGATTGGGCGAGGCAGGTGGGCATGCTGCGTAAGCTCGGGGGGGACGGCTTGAATGCTTTGGGTGGGTGCTGGGCTGTTGGGGTGCTCCCCCATTATCCAGTACCTGGCCCTGGGGTGATGTGGGGCAGGAGGAACGCTGGCTCGGGGTGTGAGAGTTTGATGCGGGAGGTGGTGAGTTTGTACATCAAAGGCACACTCACAGGGGAGTTGTCTGCTGTCTCCAGGAATTAGCTGGCCCTGGTGGGGGGCGAGGGGGCAGCCCCTCCAGGACAAAGGCCAGATATCAGGAATACAAAAAATAAGACAAGTCAATGCGCAGCTCCCTGGTGTTGCAGGGCTGTTGGCTTCTTGTGCAATGCAGCTGGACAAGACGGGGCTGGGACGGGAAGACATCCCAGAGCAGCCGCGTCTGGCTCGCGCGAGTCGAAGGTCACCTCCATGGGCCTGTGGGACAGTGCACCCCACGTCCCCAGGGACCACTGCTCACCATGGAGGCTGTCCTGGGCTGCAGCCGCCTGTCCTTCCATCGGCCCTTGACATCTTGCAGACACAATCTGCGGATCGTTTGCTCACATTTTAAAGAACAATTTGCTGCAAAAGTAAACAGATTTATTGTAAAACAAAAAAACTGGGGCGGAATTTGAAAAACACACAGGAGAAAACGAGGCTCCATGATCCTCCTATTCGACATCACGTCCTCTTGTTATTTCAACACACGTCCTTCCCGTCCCTCTGTGTGTGTGTGTGTGTGTGTGTGTGTGTGTGTGTGTGTGTGTGTGTGTTTGGGGTGGGGGTGCCGACGCACAGGAAAGCACACAGACACCCCCACCATCATACACACGTCTCCGCATCACTGTCACCTCTGCTGTGACACTGGCAGGGCTCTCTCCCCTCCTGCCCGTCTCCACACATGGCACCTCCTTGGGAATGTCTGTCCGGACCAGCATCCCAGGATTGCCATGAGTTTCCCTCCCGCCTCTGTATTCTTTTTCCATAGCACGTGTCACCTCTGGCACGTCCCCATGTTGGTTAAGGAACGTCTTTGCTGTTGGATGGAGTGGCCTTTCCCAGGACCAGAGGTGGGGCCCGTGCACAGCGAAAGCTCCCTGAGCACCAGGAATGAATGAATGAAATACACACCGAGGCTGCAAAGGGCAGAAATACATGAACACGGGGCACACAGTGGGTGCTCAATAAATGCTAAGTCCTCCGCTCCCCTCTGTGTCCAGGTCTGCTTGCTGCTGTAGTTAAACAACGTGCTAGCTGCAGGCACAGCCAGGCCTGATCCCCCAGTGTCCCACCGAACCCACCCACAGACAGGGTGCCTGGCACAGTGGCTTGAGGCAGGACCTCCCGTAAGCTGTGTGGGTCCCAGACAAGCAATATTTGAGGCGTCCCTGTCCATACGAACAAATTAGTTTAAGAAATGCACTACAGAGTTCACAGGCGCGTGTGAACCAGTGATTCTTAAATGAAGGTTTGGAGTGGCGGGTAGAGAAGGAGCTAACGCGTTTGCTTATTGTCCAGTGAATGTGAAGCTCCCGTTCCTTACTGTCCCATGTGCCATTCCTGGGTCATTTCACACGTGCCACAGTGTGCGCCGTGGCTCCTCGGAGCCTGTCTGTGTTGGAGCAACACGGCCACCTGCCCCGCGGCTCCTGACACCATGCACTTAACACTGGGCTTCCCTCCCTACGGCTCTCTGCCGCCCTGTGTCCCTCGGCTGCTGGCTTCCGCCTTCTGTGCCTGGGCTTGGACACAGAGGACCGCGCTCTTCTGTGTCATCCCTGTAGCCTGCTGCTCACCACAGTCAGTGCTATTGCAGGCCAGCGGCATGTCACCGTCTGCCACCCCGAGCGTGGGGTCCGGGGCTCTGTCCCAGGCTCCCACCAGCCTTCCTTTCTGTCTCCCTCCCCTCCCACGCATGCACAGTGGGCAGGTTTCCTCTCCTGTGTCCCCTGACGCCTCGAGAGTTTGGACTGCAGCTCTGGGTCCCGGGGGCTGGCAGGAAAGGCTGCCAGGCCACGTGACCTCATCTCTGCCCACAGGGGCAGTTTTGCAAGGTCCCTGCTGGGCCAGCCCCTGCTGTGACCCGTGAAGCTGTCCTCGTCTGTTGGCACCCACAGCTCTCCCTCTGGGAGCCCCTCTGCAGCGTCTAAGCCCTGCTTCCTTATCTCCAAGCTGTGACCCCTGGGGCGTTTCGACTGGAACCTGACCCGGTGGCAGCAGAGCGCTCCTGCCCACGACCCGACAGCGCGCGTCTGTGCCTCTCAACCTGGCTGCACCTGCTATTGGTGCTTAGAAGGCGCTTTTCACTGGGCTCTATGATCCTCCCATTGTCTGTTAGAGGATCTTGCATGGAGCAGGTGCCTGGTGGCTTTTTGGAGCCGCTCGGGCCATCTGTGAGCAAGCAGCAGGGCCCCCAGGCTGCCTGCCCGCCGGTCCCCGAGGGGGCACGTCCTTGTGGCCTCTCAGACGCAGTCACAGAGTGGTGGATTCAGGCCACACACCATGGGGAACGCTCCCATGTCCGGTAACCGAGGCCCAGCTCCAGTGAACTTCAGTCAATGTGTAACTCGACCCTGGGCCAGCTCTTTCTGTCCCACGGTGACACAGCCTCGATCACCGTGGCTTCCTGGAAAGGGTCCCAGCATGAGCATCACTTCTGGCGTCCGTCTGTCCGTCCTCCCAGCCAGGCCTGGCTGCCAGCAGCCCCACCCCCGTGGTCTGGCCAAGTGATGTAACCCTCCAGCCTTGCACAGCACGGCCTGGGAACGGGGCCATCCCCGCCCCCGAGATATAAACAGGGCCCCGGGGCAGGCCAGGGAGAGGCGGCCCCTGCTCTGGGACTGAAGCGGAAGGTGAGCGGGCCCCCAGCAGCTCCCCCAGCCCCCGGCAGCTCCCTGGCCCCCAGGAGCTTCCCCGTTTCTCGGGCTGCAGCTGAGTTCTGGGCTGGGAGTCCAAGGCCAGGGGCTCTGGGGCAGGGGGAGGAGGAGACCTGCTGGAAGGGGCTAAACAGCCTTGGGGAACAAGGAGTGAGGGTTTGGTGGTGGCCGTGCCCCGCAGGGGACGTCCCCTCCGTAAGACTAGACATCCACATGGGGCTGTCCTCCCCGGGCCCCTGCTCTGGGTCTCACCAGAGGAACTGCCCTCCTAAGCTTTAGGGCAGGGGCCGGGTCCTCCGCTGCCTCTCAGCAGAGCTGGGGTCCTCGGGGGCAGAGGGGACTCGCCCAGGAGCAGAGTCCAGTGGCCGAGAGTCCATCGGTCCTCCCCCGTCAGGAGCAGCTGCTAGGCTCGTGCAGGCAGCAGGGCTGGCGGGGACGGGCCGGGCTCGGCCAGCCCCCAGCTGGGTCCGCACGGGGCTCCGGTAGGGTGGGCTGCCTCTGGTCCTGGGTTCAAGGCCGGGGCCTGTGGCATCAGGCTCAGTTCTTTGTCTCCTGAACCTCGATATGCTCGTGCATGGAGCGGGGCTGACAGTGCACCCAGGCCCTCTCTCAAGGGCTGTGGCTTGAACGGAGACGGCTGACAGGACACAAATGTGCTTTCTGACCCTCAGGACAAACAAAAGGGCAGATTCGGATTTCTTTGAAAGGCAGTATAGATGGGCGCTTAAGTGTGTGGGCTGCAGGGACAGGAGGTCTGGGTTTGGGTCCTAGTTCTGTCTCTTACCAGCTGTGTGACCTTGGGCAAGTCTCTGGGCCTCTCTGTTCCTCTGCAAAACAGCATTAATTGATTCACTACCGAGGACCCGCCATGCCCAGGCAGCACCTCGGGAACGGGGGTTGCATCAGTGGACAGAACAGCGTGAGGCCTGCTCTCGTGGGGCTTACGTCGTGGCAGGAGGGACAACACTAGGTGTAATAAACACGAACTGGACGACGCAGAGTGTTACGAGGTGACAAGTGCACCATGAAAGGAAAAGTCAGGTGGGACCAGAGGCGAGGGTCCCCGGGTGGGCGGACGGCGCAGGTGGAATACAGCGTTGGGGAGGGCGAGGGTTGTTTGAAGATTTGGTGGGTTGGTATAAGAGAAGCACCAGAGCGGCGCCTGGCAGGTGGCGGCACCATCAGCATTTGTGCAGAGACGCAACAAGGAGGGACACGCGGGGGCACTGCTGAGGGCGGAGGCCAGGAGGGGGCAGAGGAGGAGAGTGCAGCGGGGGGCCCAGGACCCTCATGGGGGACGGCAGTGGACCCCGCTGTGACAGACAGCACCTCTGCCTCGGGAAGGGGTGTGACACTGCGTCCCCCAGGACGGCGCCCGTGCCGTGCGGGAGCAGCAGAGTGGCTGGGTGGCCTCGGCCCCCCGCGGGCCCACGGCGCCTGCCAGGCGGGGCTTCTCCTGCAGTCCCCAATGATGTGACTGGACTTGGCCACTTTCACTGCTGTGACCTGCCAGCTCGGCTTGTCAGCACAGCCTGCCGGGAGCAGGGAGCGTTTTCTGTTCCGTTTTTCCACGTCCTGTGGGTTTCATGAGAGCAGTGGAGAGAGACAAATGCAAGGAGGGGAGGGCACGGGGGAGGCCGAGGTCGGAGGTCGAAGGTCCCCTGGCGATCGATGACTTAGAGCAGAACGGAGCACACGGGCATGTCGGCAGGTGCGCCGTGCTGGGGGCCCTGCTGGTTCCCAGGCCAGGACACAGGCCGCCAGCTGCCAGTGCCAGAGGGATGCTGGGTGTGCATGTGGAGGCAGGTAGTTTAGGCGTCAAGGTGACCTTGAGTCAGGGATGACATAGCACAGCTCCGAGGAAGCCCTGCACAGGGCTGGGAGGCCAGGGGCACGACAGGGGCAGGGGACGAAGGCCGAGCAGTAACAGGGCGCTGCCTGACGTTCCCCTGCAAGAGGTGGGTGACATGTGGTGCAAACTGCAGGAACTGAGCGAACGCATAGAATGAACTCCCACCCCCTCCTTGGAGAAGAGTCAGATGGAGTGAAGCAGCCAGGCTCTCAGGCCAGTCCCAGTGCCACTGCGGCAGTCGAGGCGGGGGCCCCGCCGGGATTTTGAGAGTGAAGGGCCCCGGAGCGCCTCCGAGCCACCCTGGTGGCCCATGTCTAGGGCAGGTGCTCTAAACCCTGGCTGCACATGAGAGTCATTTGGGAAGTTTAAAGAAAAAATTCCATATCTGGCCCCAGCACAGACCCGTGAATCCAGCTGGCGGTGAGTGCACACACAGGCGTGACGGTGGCAGTCCACAAGAGAGACCACCACGTGGTGACAGTTGAGAGTGGGTTTGGGGTGGAGACGGAGGAAATGTCTGGGCCTCAGGCTGAGCCCATGGTGATCAATCCTAGGGGTGACTTAGTTCCATGGGAAGCTAAAAATCTGTTCCCAGGCCAAGCCCAGAGCCATTTAATTAGCATCTGGCAGGGGGACTGCACAGAGTCCTGCTGACTGGCACACGCTCGGTGTCACAGGCAGCTGCATGTCTTACCTGCTACAGTAATAAGCACTACAGGCCGGGGGGCTCCAACGACACGCGGCCCTGGAGCCCAAAAGCCCGAGATCCAGGCGTGGCAGGGCGGGCTCCTCCTGAGGCCTCTCTCCTCGGCTTGCAGACAGTGTCTTCTCTCTGTGTCCTCACGTGGCCGCCCCTCTGTGTGTGTCTGTGTCCTCATCTCCTCTTCCTATAAGCACACCAGGCAGATTGGTTTAGGGCCCACCATATGATGTCACCTTAACTTGATTATCTCTGTAAAACCCTATCTCCAAATACAGTCCCATGCTGAGGTCCTGGGCTTAGGGCTTCCCCGTCTGTACTGGGGAGGGGCATGGTGGCGGCGTGTTTTGCACCTGGGTCCTACAGGCATTTTCCTTGGAGCTTTGAATCCGTGTCCTCTCTTTATCATTTGTAGACATGGTGGATTTCCCCTGGGCTAGACGGTGGCAGGGACAACTGAGAGTCTAGCTGGGGGCACCGAATCATCCCTTAACAATCACCTTTTGCCCTTCACAAAACAGTATTTCAGGTACGCAGAAGTGAGCGCCCCATCACAGATGGCTCCTGGCAGCGTGACCCTGAGGGCTGCCGTCCTCTGCCTCCTGGCCTGGGCCGGCCTGGCTGCGGGTGACCGCGTGTACATACACCCCTTCCACCTCCTCGTCCACAGCAAAAGCAGCTGCGACCAGCTGGAGAAGGCCAGCGCAGAGACACCCACGGACCCCACCTTCGTGCCGGTGCCGATTCAGACCCAGACGCCCCCCGTGGACGAGGAGGCCCTGTGCCACCAGCTGGCACTGGCCGCCGAGAAGCTGGGGGCTGAAGACCGGCTGCGGGCCACCAAGGTGGGGATGCTCGTCAACTTCATGGGCTTCCGCATGTACAAGATGCTGAGCGAGACCTGGAGCGGGGCCGGCGGGGCCGTCCTGTCCCCCACGGCTCTCTTCGGCACTCTGGCCTCTTTCTACCTGGGGGCCCTGGAACCCACGGCCAGCAGGCTTCAGGCATTCCTGGGCGTTCCTGGAGAGGACCTGGGCTGCACCTCCCGGCTGGATGGGCACAAGGTCCTCTCTGCCCTGCAGACCATCCAGGGCCTGCTGGTCGCCTCGGGCAGCGCCGGTGGCCGGGCCCGGCTGCAGCTGACCACCGTGGTGGGCCTGTTCACGGCCCCCAGCCTGCGCCTGAAGCAGCCCTTCATGCAGGGCCTGGCCCTGCTCACCCCCGTCGTCCTCCCGCGCTCTCTGGACTGGTCCGTGGACCCGGACCTCGCTGCCGAGAAGATGGACAGGTTCGTGCAGGCCGTGACCGGGTGGAAGATGCACAGGCCCCCGTCGGGAATCAGCGCAGACAGCACCCTGCTTTTCAACACCTATGTCCACTTCCAAGGTAAGGCAAGCCCTCCGGCAGCTGTGGCCCCGGTGGTGCCACATGGCGGCTGTCCTCTGTCCCTGTGGACTCAGAGAACAGCTGGGCTGGGCAGGCCGAGCCTGGGAGGGGCTGGGGCAGCCGTGAGGACGCGCCTGGAGACCACCCTCCAGGGGGAGGGGAGGGGCTGCCTGCTGGGCCCTTGGGTGAGCGGCCACCTGCTGCCCTACTACGTGCAGCTGTTACACTACACCCTCCTGCCTCCGTCACTCGGTCCCCTTACTACGCAGTGAGGACGGATGGTGACTTGGTTTATGAGGGAAGGAGAGACTCGGAGAGACCGAGTGCCTTGGCCCAGGTGCCAGAGCCACAGCAGGGTCCCAGGATTCACACCCACATCTCCTGGCCCCACAGCGCAGAAGGGACAGGTTTTTTTGCCTGGAGAAGGTCAAGGACTAGGATCACTGGCCCATGTGGCTTGATTCAATGACCTCCACGTGGGGGTGGGCGGCGGCATTCTGAAGAAATCCCCACTACAAAGGCTGCTTATTCACTCAACAAATACTCTCCGAGGGTTCGCTACATAAGACTCTGGGCCAGGTGTCCTGGGGTGCAAAGGAGGAGGTGTGGCCCTGACCCCAGGGTGCTTGTTCTATATCACTGGGACACTGAGCAGCAGGTAAAGTGCCCTATGAGGCTCGTGGGAAGGCCTCAGGACTGCTGGGAGAGACGGGATGGCCTGAAGTGGGCAGCCAGGGGACAGAAGAGCAAAGGTCGTGAGTGAAGCCTGCGGTGCTCAGCGC
>NW_007731894.1:137745-146145 GCF_000696425.1 Galeopterus variegatus
CCAGATGGCAGTTCAGCCACTGTCCCTACAAGGGACCTGGGAGGAGAGCCCATTTTGAAGGTCTGCTCCCAAAAGGCAGAGGCGAGGGGGCCACCAGCATGAGAAATGGGGTCTCACTTGGGAAGCGTGCCCGCCCGCTGGCCCAGACTGGAGAGCTGGGCCGGGAGGGGAGGTGGGAGGAAGCAGGGGACTGCAGATGACAGGCGACTCATCCGCCTGCACCACCTTGTCCTGACCTGCCTGGCTTCTTGACCTTGACTGGCCTCGGTGTCCCTCACATGGTAGACCCTCCCCCTTCCTGCCCCCCGTGGGCTGTCCTGAGGAGCAGGCAGCGCTGAGCTCCAGGGCACCCCTTGCTGTGCACTTGCTGTGCTCTGAGCTGGGGGTGCAACCCCGCGGCTTCCCTGACACCAGCTGACGTGGCCTCTGGACAAGAGGGTGACCGTATGTGCCGGGTGAGCAGACAAGAGCATGGCCACCTTGTCTGAGATTCCAGTGCTTTGGGGGCTGGATTTTGCAGGAGGGACACTTGAGCTACCCTGGGGGTTCTGGGGCTAGTGAGGTCCTGTGGCCAGGAGAACGGTGTGGCCCGCAGCGTGTCGGGGAGAGAGGGCCACCCACCCAGCTTGCTGACTGTCCCCTCCTGTCTCCCGTCTGGGTTTCAGGGAAGATGAAGGGCTTCTCCCTGCTGGCTGGACCTCAGGAGTTCTGGGTGGACAACAGCACGTCGGTGTCCGTCCCCATGGTCTCGGGCACGGGCACCTTCCAGCACTGGAACGATGCCCAGAACAACTTCTCGGTCACTCGTGTGCCCCTGAGCGGGAGCGCCGGCCTGCTGCTGGTCCGGTCCCACCACGCCTCCGACCTGGACAGGGTGGAGGCCGTCGCCTTCCAGCACGACTTCGTGAGCTTGGTGAAGAGCCTGTCTCCCCGGTAGGAACCTCAGGTCTCCCCTGGAAGGTGGGGAGCGGCGCGGGTCTACTGCCCAGGGTCGGAGGGCGGGGGACAACGCAGGGCGGGTTAGTCAAGCCTTGGACGTGCAGCAGGGAAGGGTTGAGGTGGCGCCAGGCTGGCGGGTGGCCGTGCGTCCATCTGTCCATCGATCTGGCTCAGAGCCAGCATCTGTGCTTCAGGGGCAGGTGCAGTCAAAGAAAGAGAAACTCATGTGTACCCACCTGTCCTGGAGGGAGAGAGAACTTGTCACCCACCCTCTTACAGGGGGCCTTCCTGACACTCCTGGCACAACCACAGCACCCCAGGAGGCTTCCAGGAGGTTTTGGGCTCCTTTGAGACCTGGGGGTGCGGCTTTCTCAGGGAGCTCCCCTCGACTCCAGGAACCCCCTTGTGGGAGGCTGGTGGCTGCGGAGGGCCGAAGAGAGGGGTGGCAGGGTCCTCTTCCCGCTGTGACGGAAATAAAGCGGCTCCCTCAGCAGAGCACATGACGTGACCCACGAGCAGGTCCATATCAGGGGCACAGAGATCCACTCCTGACACAGGTGCTGAGGGACACGATGGATTCCTGATGTCAACTCTAGTTTTTTGGGTTTTTTTTAACTGTGGTAAAATATACATAATGTAAAATTTGCCATTTTGCCCATGTCAGGTGTCCAGTTCAGTGGCATTAGGTGAGTTCACAGTGCCGTGCAGGCCGCGCCACCATCGTCTCCAGAACTCTTTCATCTGGCTGAACTAAAGTCTGTGCCCTCTAAGTCCCCTCCCCCAGCCCCTGGAAAGCCAGCATGTCCTCAAGGTCCACCCAGGCCGTAGCCTGTGTCTGATTTTCCTTCTTGCTTAAGTGCCAGTGATTTTCCATTGTGTGGATGGGCCACACCATGACCACCGTTTGCCCATCAGCGGACGCTTGGCCTGCTTCCACGCTGGGCTGCTGTGATGGGGCTGCTGTCAGTGTGGGTGTGTGGTTGCCGCTGTGTGTGTGTGATCACTGCTGTGAGTGTGTGTGATCACTGCTGTGAGTGTGTGTGTGTGTGATCACTGCTGTGACTGCAGGTGTGTGTGTGATTGCCACTGTGAGTGTGTGTGTGTGATCACTGCTGTGAGTGTGTGTATGTGTGTGTGTGATCGCCTCTGTGAGTGCGGGTGTGTGTGTGATCGCCACCGTCAGTGTGTGTGTGATCACTGCTGTGAGTGTAGGTGTGTGATCACTGCTGTGAGTGTATGTGTGTGTGTGATCGCCGCTGTGAGTGTGGGTGGGTGTGTGATCACCACTGTGAGTGTAGGTGTGTGATCACCGCTGTGAGTGTGTGTGTGTGTGATCACCGCTGTGAGTGTAGGTGTGTGATCACTGCTGTGAGTGTGTGTGTGCGATCGCCGCTATGAGTGTGGGTGGGTGTGTAATTGCTGCTGTGAGTGTGGGTGGGTGTGATCGCCACTGTGAGTGCAGGTGTGTTTGTGCAATCGCCATTGTGAGTGAAGGTGGGTGTGTGATCACCACTGTGTGGTTGTGTGATCACCACTGTGAGGGTGTGTGTGTGATTGCCGCTGTGAGTGTGGGTGGGTGTGATCGTCACTGTGAGTGCAGGTGTGTGTGTGTGCAATCGCCTTTGTGAGTGTGGGTGGGTGAGTGATCACCGCTGTGGATGTGGGTGTGTGATCACCACTGCGAGTGTGTGGCTGTGATCACTGCTGTGAGTGTGTGTGTGAGTGTGTGTGATCGCCGCTGTGAGTGCAGGTGTGTGTGTGTGTGTGTGTGATCACCACTATGAGTGTACGTGTATGATCACTGCTGTGAGTGTGTGGGTGTGATCACTGCTGTGTGTGTGTGCGATTGCCGCTGTGAGTGTGGATGGGTGTGATTGTCACTGTGAGTGCTGGTGTGTGAGTGTGCAATCACCATTGTGAGTGTGGGTGGGTGTGTGATCACTGCTGTGAGTGTGTGATCACCACTGCGAGTGTGTGGGTGTGATCACTGCTTTGAGTGTGTGTGTGTGATTACTTCTGGGTGTGTGTGTGTGAGATCACTGCCCTGAGTGTGGGTGTGTGATCACTGCTGTGTGTGTGTGTGTGTGATCACGGCTGTGAGTGCGGGTGTGTGTGTGATCACTATTGTGAGTATGGGTGTGTGATCACTGCTGTGTGTGTGTGTGTGTGAGATCACTGCCCTGAGTGTGGGTGTGTGATCACTGCTGTGTGTGTGGGTGTGTGATCAGTGCTGTGTGTGGGGGTGTGTGATGTCACTAGGCGAGGACTGGGAGTCACTGGAGACGTCCATGGGTGCTCAGGAGGCTGTAGAAGGACCTCTAACCTCTGCATGATGGTCCATGTGTTGGTGAGCATGGTGTTGGGGTGTGTGGTGTTGGTGAGTGTGGTGTTGGTGAGTGTGGTGTTGGACTGTGTGGTGTTGGTGAGTGTGGTGTTGGTGAGCGTGGTGTTGGAGTGCGTGGTGCTGGTGAGCGTGGTGTTGGGGTGTGTGGTGTTGGTGAGCGTGGTGTTGGTGAGTGTGGTGCTGGTGAGCGTGGTGTTGGAGTGCGTGGTGCTGGTGAGCGTGGTGTTGGGGTGTGTGGTGTTGGTGAGTGTGGTGTTGGTGAGCGTAGTGGTGAGCGTGGTGTTGGTGAGTGTGGTGTTGGAGAGTGTGGTGTTGGAGTGTGTGGTGTTGGGGTGTGNAGGTTGTGCAACAGTCCAGGTGCGCTGTTGCGGGAGCACGTGCACCGAGCAGCTCCGCATTGATGGGTGCATTTGAGGGACGTTGCTTGGATTCACTCGGGAGGATGTGCAGCCTGTGGGGACAGAGCCGGGCAAACAGCAAGGAGACGGCGCTGCAGAGACAGAGGCTGCAAGTGTGTGACAGGGATGTGACCGGGGTGATGTCCCCAAGTCTCTGCAAATTCATAAAGGGCGAGACCTGGCACCTGCCCTTGAGTGCAGGGGAGTGACAGACGGGACTTGCTGAGCCCCAGCGCTGACTGGTCATAGCGTGGAGGACAGGCTATGATCGCCCAGATGGCAGTTCAGCCACTGTCCCTACAAGGGACCTGGGAGGAGAGCCCATTTTGAAGGTCTGCTCCCAAAAGGCAGAGGTGAAGGGGCCACCAGCATGAGAAATGGGGTCTCACTTGGGAAGCGTGCCCGCCCGCTGGCCCAGACTGGAGAGCTGGGCCGGGAGGGGAGGCGGGAGGAAGCAGGGGACTGCAGATGACAGGCGACTCGTCCGCCTGCACCACCTTGTCCTGACCTGCCTGGCTTCTTGACCTTGACTGGCCTCAGTGTCCCTCACATGGTAGACCCTCCCCCTTCCTGCCCCCCGTGGGCTGTCCTGAGGAGCAGGCAGCGCTGAGCTCCAGGGCACCCCTTGCCGTGCACTTGCTGTGCTCTGAGCTGTGGGTGCAACCCCGAGGCTTCCCTGACACTGGCTGACGTGGCCTCTGGACAAGAGGGTGACCGTATGTGCTGGGTGAGCAGACAAGAGCACGGCCACCTTGTCTGAGATTCCAGTGCTTTGGGGGCTGGATTTTGCAGGAGGGACACTTGAGCTGCCCTGGGGGTTCTGGGGCTAGTGAGGTCCTGTGGCCAGGAGAACGGTGAGGCCCGCAGCGTGCCGGGGAGAGAGGGCCACCCACCCAGCTTGCTGACTGTCCACTCCTGTCTCCCGTCTGGGTTTCAGGGAAGATGAAGGGCTTCTCCCTGCTGGCTGGACCTCAGGAGTTTTGGGTGGACAACAGCACGTCGGTGTCCGTCCCCATGCTCTCGGGCACGGGCACCTTCCAGCACTGGAACGACGCCCAGAACAACTTCTCGGTCACTCGTGTGCCCCTGAGCGGGAGCGCCGGCCTGCTGCTGGTCCGGTCCCACCACGCCTCCGACCTGGACAGGGTGGAGGCCGTCGCCTTCCAGCACGACTTCGTGAGCTTGGTGAAGAGCCTGTCTCCCCGGTAGGAACCTCAGGTCTCCCCTGGAAGGTGGGGAGCGGCGCGGGTCTACTGCCCAGGGTCGGAGGGCGGGGGACAACGCAGGGCGGGTTAGTCAAGCCTTGGACGTGCAGCAGGGAAGGGTTGAGGTGGCGCCAGGCTGGCGGGTGGCCGTGCGTCCATCTGTCCATCGATCTGGCTCAGAGCCAGCATCTGTGCTTCAGGGGCAGGTGCAGTCAAAGAAAGAGAAACTCATGTGTACCCACCTGTCCTGGAGGGAGAGAGAACTTGTCACCCACCCTCTTACAGGGGGCCTTCCTGACACTCCTGGCACAACCACAGCACCCCAGGAGGCTTCCAGGAGGTTTTGGGCTCCTTTGAGACCTGGGGGTGCGGCTTTCTCAGGGAGCTCCCCTCGACTCCAGGAACCCCCTTGTGGGAGGCTGGTGGCTGCGGAGGGCCGAAGAGAGGGGTGGCAGGGTCCTCTTCCCGCTGTGACGGAAATAAAGCGGCTCCCTCAGCAGAGCACATGACGTGACCCACGAGCAGGTCCATATCAGGGGCACAGAGATCCACTCCTGACACAGGTGCTGAGGGACACGATGGATTCCTGATGTCAACTCTAGTTTTTTGGGTTTTTTTTAACTGTGGTAAAATATACATAATGTAAAATTTGCCATTTTGCCCATGTCAGGTGTCCAGTTCAGTGGCATTAGGTGAGTTCACAGTGCCGTGCAGGCCGCGCCACCATCGTCTCCAGAACTCTTTCATCTGGCTGAACTAAAGTCTGTGCCCTCTAAGTCCCCTCCCCCAGCCCCTGGAAAGCCAGCATGTCCTCAAGGTCCACCCAGGCCGTAGCCTGTGTCTGATTTTCCTTCTTGCTTAAGTGCCAGTGATTTTCCATTGTGTGGATGGGCCACACCATGACCACCGTTTGCCCATCAGCGGACGCTTGGCCTGCTTCCACGCTGGGCTGCTGTGATGGGGCTGCTGTCAGTGTGGGTGTGTGGTTGCCGCTGTGTGTGTGTGATCACTGCTGTGAGTGTGTGTGATCACTGCTGTGAGTGTGTGTGTGTGTGTGTGATCACTGCTGTGACTGCAGGTGTGTGTGTGATCGCCACTGTGAGTGTGTGGGTGTGATCACTGCTGTGAGTGTGTGTGTGTGTGTGTGATCACCACTGAGTGTAGGTGTGTGATCACTGCTGTGAGTGTGTGTGTGTGTGTGTGTGTGATCACTGCTGTGACTGCAGGTGTGTGTGTGATCGCCACTGTGAGTGTGTGTGTGTGATCACTGCTGTGACTGCAGGTGTGTGTGTGATCGCCACTGTGAGTGTGTGTGTGTGATCACTGCTGTGAGTGTGTGGGTGTGATCACCGCTGTGAGTGTGTGTGTGTGTGTGATCACTGCTGTGAGTGTAGGTGTGTGATCACTGCTGTGAGTGTGTGTGTGTGTGTGTGTGATCACCGCTGTGAGTGCGGGTGTGTGTGTGTGATTGCCACCGTCAGTGTGTGTGTGTGATCACTGCTGTGAGTGTAGGTGTGTGATCACTGCTGTGAGTGTATGTGTGTGTGATCGCCGCTGTGAGTGTGGGTGGGTGTGTGATCACCACTGTGAGTGTAGGTGTGTGATCACTGCTGTGTGTGTGTGTGTGTGATCACCGCTGTGAGTGTAGGTGTGTGATCACTGCTGTGAGTGTGTGTGTGCGATCGCCGCTGTGAGTGTAGGTGTGTGATCACTGCT
The DNA here is from genome assembly GCF_000696425.1 of Galeopterus variegatus. NCBI lineage: Eukaryota > Metazoa > Chordata > Mammalia > Dermoptera > Cynocephalidae > Galeopterus > Galeopterus variegatus. The sequence goes on from NW_007731894.1 coordinate 144,348, forward strand.
GTGAGTGTAGGTGTGTGATCACCGCTGTGAGTGTGTGTGTGTGTGATCACCGCTGTTAGTGTAGGTGTGTGATCACCGCTGTGAGTGTAGGTGTGTGATCACCGCTGTGAGTGTAGGTGTGTGATCACTGCTGTGAGTGTAGGTGTGTGATCACTGCTGTGACTGCAGGTGTGTGTGCGATCGCCGCTGTGAGTGTGGGTGGGTGTGTAATTGCTGCTGTGAGTGTGGGTGGGTGTGATCGCCACTGTGAGTGCAGGTGTGTTTGTGCAATCGCCATTGTGAGTGAAGGTGGGTGTGTGATCACCACTGTGTGGTTGTGTGATCACCGCTGTGAAGGTGTGTGTGTGATTGCCGCTGTGAGTGTGGGTGGGTGTGATCGTCACTGTGTGTGCAGGTGTGTGTGTGTGCAATCGCCTTTGTGAGTGTGGGTGGGTGAGTGATCACCGCTATGGATGTGGGTGTGTGATCACCACTGCGAGTGTGTGGCTGTGATCACTGCTGTGAGTGTGTGTGTGAGTGTGTGATCGCCGCTGTGAGTGCAGGTGTGTGTGTGATCGCCACCATCAGTGTGGGTGTGTGATCACCGCTGTGAGTGTGTGTGTGTGTGATCACCACTATGAGTGTACATGTATGATCACTGCTGTGAGTGTGTGGGTGTGATCACTGCTGTGAGTGTGTGTGTGATCACTGCTGTGTGTGTGTGCGATTGCCGCTGTGAGTGTGGGTGGGTGTGATTGTCACTGTGAGTGCTGGTGTGTGAGTGTGCAATCACCATTGTGAGTGTGGGTGGGTGTGTGATCACTGCTGTGAGTGTGTGATCACCACTGCGGGTGTGTGGGTGTGATCACTGCTTTGAGTGTGTGTGTGTGATTACTTCTCTGTGTGTGTGTGTGAGATCACTGCCCTGAGTGTGGGTGTGTGATCACTGCTGTATGTGTGTGTGTGTGATCATGGCTGTGAGTGCGGGTGTGTGTGTGATCACTGTTGTGAGTATGGGTGTGTGATCACTTCTGTGTGTGTGAGATCACTGCCCTGAGTGTGGGTGTGTGATCACTGCCGTGAGCGTGGGTGTGTGATCACTGCTGTGTGTGTTGGTGTGTGATCAGTGCTGTGTGTGGGGTGTGTGATGTCACTAGGCGAGGGCTGGGAGTCACTGGAGACGTCCATGGGTGCTCAGGAGGCTGTAGAAGGACCTTTAACCTCTGCATGATGGTCCATGTGTTGGTGAGCGTGGTGTTGGGGTGTGTGGTGTTGGTGAGTGTGGTGTTGGTGAGCGTGGTGTTGGGGTGTGTGGTGTTGGTGAGTGTGGTGTTGGTGAGTGTGGTGTTGGAGTGTGTGGTGTTGGTGAGTGTGGTGTTGGTGAGCGTGGTGTTCGGGTGTGTGGTATTGGTGAGCGTGGTGTTGGTGAGTGTGGTATTGGTGAGTGTGGTGTTGGTGAGCGTGGTGTTGGTGTGTGGTGTTGGTGAGCGTGGTGTTGGGGTGTGTGGTGTTGGTGAGTGTGGTGCTGGTGAGTCTGGTATTGGTGAGTGTGGTGTTGGTGAGCGTGGTGTTGGTGTGTGGTGTTGGAGTGTGTGGTGTTGGGGTGTGTGGTGTTGGTGGGCGTGGTGTTGGGGTGTGTGGTGTTGGGGTGTGTGGTGTTGGTGAGCGTGGTGCTGGTGAGTGTGGTGTTGGTGAGTGTGGTGTTGGTGAGTGTGGTGTTGGTGAGCGTGGTGTTGGAGTGTGTGGTGTTGGAGTGCATGGTGCTGGTGAGCGTGGTGTTGGGGTGTGTGGTGTTGGGGTGTGTGGTGTTGGTGGGCGT
>NW_007731895.1:0-651 GCF_000696425.1 Galeopterus variegatus
CTTTATTAAGCATTGAAGGACATTATTTTCCAAAATGTCTTTCTAGTATTTAAAGAATGTTAGGAAATGTTACTAAATTATTTTATTTAGTTTTCCACTTGAGATTATTATCCTATTGTCTAGTTTTATTAACATTATTCAACAAAAATATGTGTGTGGCAGGGTCTTATGAGTACAAGAATTTAACAGGAATAAGCCTTCTATGAAATCTACCAAGTCTTTTTGTACTGCACTGAAGACAGAATTTTGGGAAAACTTCTTTTAAAATTTCATAATCTGGAAAAACACACAAAATAGATACCTGGGGAAAAAATAGTGCTGTGGATAGAATGTTCCCCTAAAACTCATTGAAACAATATTGCAATAGTGTTAAGAGGGTGGGAAATCCAATTAATGTAATTGGAAGGAGGGGGCTTTAATAGGTGATTAGATTGTGAAGCATGTACCCTTATGAATGAATTAATCCATTGGTGACAGCATGGGTTGTCATGGGCATGGTTATGATGGTTTTATCAGGAAAGCAAATGAGCAGCTTAGCTGTCTTGCTCAGCCCATTCTTGCCTTGTGACACCCTATGTTGCTAAGGAGAGTCACCACCAAGAACAAGGCCCTCACCAGATGTGCTCCCTGGACTTTGGAATTCCCAGCCTT
>NW_007731895.1:2754-3589 GCF_000696425.1 Galeopterus variegatus
ATGTGGGATCTGAACCCTCGGCAGGAGCGCCACCGCGCTTCCCAAGCAGCGCACTATAGCAGTGCGCCACTGGGCTGGCCCAACTTGGTTTTTTTCTCATATGCTTTTGGCATCATGCCTAAAAACTCTTCACCATGTCCTAGGTCCCAAAGATTTTTTCCTAAGTTTTTCTTTTAAATGTTTTTCCAGTTTGTGCTTTACATTTAAATTTACAGTTCATTTTGAGTTAATTTTCAATAGGTATGAGGTTTAAATAGAAGTTCATTGTTTTGACTATGAATTTCCAATTGCTTCTGCACCATTTGTTGAAGACTATTCTTCCTCCATTGAATTGCTTTTCCACCCTTGTCAGTATCAGTTGGCTATCTATACTGTGTGAGGCTATTTCTGGGTTCTCTATTCTGTTCCATTGCTCTCTATATCTATCTCTCTGCCAATACCACACAGTCTTGATTTCTGTATAAGTCTTGAAACCAGGCAGAGTAATTCCTCCCTTCCTTTCTTTTTCAAAATTGTTTTAGCTATTCTAGTTCCTTTGCCTTTCCTTATATATATATTAGAATCACCTATTCTATAACTACAAAATATCTTGCTGAGACTTTGATAGGAATTGAGGTAAGTGTGTATATTAATCTGAGGAACATTGATATCTTTACTATGTTGAGTCTTCCAATACTTGAGCATGGAATGTCTCTCCATTTATTTAGATCTTTTTCATTTCTTTCATCAGTGTTTTGATTTTCAGCTTACAAATTCTATACATATTTTGTTAGATTTACTTCTAAATATTTAATTTTTGATCTATGTAAATGGCACTGCATTTTAAAATTTTGGT